>NC_056728.1:79487453-79544953 GCF_019279795.1 Protopterus annectens
TGTGGGATGTTGCCTGCACACTGGCTATGGCCAGTGTCTACAGTCACACCTGCCATAGTCACCACACTAGCCTGTTCCATGCCACTGTCTGCCAACTGTCCATCATCTGTGACTGCTGGGGACAAGGTATGTGTGAGCATTGTGACTGTGTGCAGGGACATTTTAGATGACTGTGGGATGCCAACCAATGGCACATTTTCAGCCCCTGACAACCCCATCTGTGCCTGACTATGACCATCATCATTGTCAGAGTCTGCAGAGACACTGACATCAGATTCTGAGTGGGAGGGATCATGACCACCATGCCCACCTGTCAGGGGAAGACAACATATGTAAATTAATACCTGCACTATAACATTTGCTGCTGCACACACATGCACACACACACATGTACACAGACACTTACAGTTGAGGTGGCAGACAGGCATTACACAGACCTCACAATAGCCAACTGGTGACATTCACAACACAGTCAGACCACTCCACACACACCTTTGACACACCCTCGACATCATGCAGTGCAGCCCTTTCCACTTAATGTTACTACTTATATATACCTCTTTGATACTTGAGTAGTGTTAGTAGGTGATTGGCCTTCACGTAGCACACATTCCATCCATGTACACATAATTGCTGTTCACCTGTATAGCACAGTGGCAACTCCTACAGAACATACCTCTCAACTGTGCAGAGTGTTGCTAAATGTCTACCTGTGTGGCTCATATTTCTGATCTGTTCTTCATAAATCCTGTGTTTGGCTGAAACATTACTAGGATGATCTGAGGCTGGTGTTACTAATTAATGACATATTTTGAGTTTCATACTTCAAAACCTGCAGTATATGAATGTTACAACAGAATTGGTTACACTAACAACTTTCTAACCTTATAGTGGATATTAGAAGTGTAGACACCCCTGTTAACTTGTCACGTTTGTCTGATATATAACATGAGACCACAGAAATCATGTGATAACATTTCCCACTTTTAAAGTGACCTATAACCTGTGCAATCCAATTGAAGAACAAACACATCAGTTAGGGGTAACAAACAGAAGTTGAACTACATACAATAGGATGGTTGCATGACTGTGCACACCCTTAAACTAATACTTTGCTAAAACACCTTTTGATTTCATAACAGCAGTCAGTCCTCTTGGGAAGGTGTGCATCAGCATGGCACATCTTGACTTAGCAATACTTGTACACTCTCCCTTGCAGAAGCCCTCCAACTTTGTCAGATTGTGAGGACATCTCTTCTGCAGAGCCCTATTCAGGGCACTCCACAGATTTTCTATTGGTAGGTGTGGACTGTGGCTGGGCCATTCCAAAATGATTGATTGTCTTCTGGTGAAGACATTCTTTTTTGGATTTGGATGTATGGTTTGGGTCATTGTTGTGTGGAAAGGGGGAATTCCTCTCCATCTACAGCCTTCTGGCAGACACATGGGCCAAAAAGGACTGGTATTTGGAACTGTTCCTAATCCCCTCCACCTTGGCTGAAGGTCCATGTCTGGTTTATAAACAGCAAACCCAAAGCAGGACACTGCCATCACCATACTTTACCATGGGGATGGTGTTCTTTTGGTGATGCACAGTGTTGTTATTGTACCAAACAAACCGTTTGGTATTGTGGCCAGAAAGTGCAACCTTGGTCTCATTACACCTTAACACATTTCCCCACATGCTTTTGGGAGACCTGATATATTTTTCTTGAGAAGTTCACCAGACCTGGATGTTGTTCTGTGTAAGAAAAACTTTCATCTTCCAACCCTACCCCATAGGCCAGGCATGTGGAGAATACGAGAGATTGTTATCACATGTAGTACACAACCATTACTTGCCAGAGATACCTGCAACTCCTTTAGTGCTACTGTAGGTCTCCTGGCAGACTCCCTGACTAATTTGGGACTTGTCTTTTCCACACACTTGGAGGGATGTCCAGGTCTTTGTAATGTCACTGTTGCCCCATATTTTCACCACCATTTGATGACTGTCTTCACTGTGTTCCATGGTATATGCAATGCTGTGGAAATGTGTATGTGCCCTTCTCTGGGCTGATACCTTTCACAAATGACATCCATTTGCTGCTTCCTAAGCTGTATGCGAACTATGACTGTTATAGCAGGCAACTGAGTAAATGTTATGATAATCCTGGTAGGACAGCTAACTGTTATTTGCTGTTAATCAAAGAGTCTCTGTAATTGATGGTAAGTGTGTGTACCCAAGAAGACGTAATGCTGTAATTATAGTGAAAGCTGCTTCAACAAAGTATTAGCTTCAACCTGTGCACACATATGCATCTAGCTTCTTGTATGTTTCTCATGTGTTATAATTGTTCCCCTAACAGATTTGTTTGTTTTACAACTGAATTGTACAGGTTATAGGTCACATGAAAGGTTGGAAGGGTTTGGAATTATTTTATTGTGCTCTCATTTTTGTATATCCCAAATACCTGGCATTCTAACAGGTGTGTGTACACCATTTATATGCACTGTATAACACCAATTTATAAAATATGTCCTTAGGTTTGGCCCTTTGTCCCCCCATTTTGTCAGTCTTTGTCCAGATTTTTTGCAATGACAGTTTGTGAGGTATGCTACAGATATGTGACATCTCCTGTAAATAGGCCCCTGTGATGACCACTGTGATGCAATGCAGTTAACCCTACCACAAGTGAACATGCAGATATTGCAATATGGCTGAGAGTAACAGTTGTGTGCATGATCAAATGCATGACTTTAACATGCCTGATGTACGGGTGAACCACAACACGAAAATCCCATACTCACCAGCTTCAGGCTGCTGTCCTACATCCAGACCAGAGGGACCTATGTAGTTGTGGAGGAGAGGTATTGTCAGCAGACTCACATTTGGCATTGGTACAAGATGAATGCTACTTTTCTGCACATGTACGGTACAGGCTCTGACAGTACACAATTTGCTGTCCTTCACCATAGATGTGCACTTGTGTGCATTACTAAACCCCACCCACAAATGCAGTTGAAACTGACATATGCATCTAGGTACTCTATAGAAGAGAGTATGACTACTGCATGATTAAATTGATGTGCACTGTGGCCTTACCTAGACACTTCTTCCCTGTTGCCTGGGTGTCACTCACCTCGACGACTTGTGTTTTTTGTGTTGTCTGTTGTGTGGGGGCTGCCCCAAGGTTGGCAAGAAGCTCCTCTGTTGCCATAAGTTGGGGCCTGTGTGGCTGGACTCCCATCTGTCGCAATGCAGTTCCTGACTGAAGCAGAAGCACTTTGCCAGGCATGACATATCAGGTTAGTTGCCCGATGCCTGACCTGATTGTATGTGTGGCCATGGTGGCCCAAGGTGTTAACTCTGTGGACAAGGTCATCTCACAGGGCAGTCTGCTCCTGCAAATTTTGTGGGCTACAGCTGAACATCACCCCATGGTGCTGGATTATGGCATCAGTGATGGCTACATTTTCGGCTGCAGTATATGCTGGCTGCTGTAGCATGTCACCTGGAAGACATAAACAGGGAAACACATTACAAAACCTCAGACATTGCTCAAAGTAATTTACAGAGCCAGGGCATCAAACTTGCCTATCATTAACCATCACTTACAACCACATCATTCCCCTGTCATTTATCATCACAATATGAACCTGCACTGCACTCCTGGTCTTGATGTGTCGTGTTCCCACCAATGAGGGCCAGTACATTACATAGACCACCATTCATCATTCATGTTGGTGTAGAGGGATGACAGTAGCTGTCTTCCTTGCAGATGAGATGTCAGTGGTGCTCAGGCTTTGCATGCATACAGTGTGTAATGGAGCTGGATGCATATGCCTGAATTCATGTAGTTTGCAGACAGGAACGTTATCATGTCCCATGGAGACTTGCTTTTGTTGACTTTGATTAGGCAGTATGCACTTGCTCCCTGATGATGGGTGCTGTGCATATCTACCTATACTGATGGTGAGCCAGGGGGGTGAAGTTTGCCCTAAATCTGTCTACAGCAGGTTGGCTATAGCTATGGTGCTATGGTGTGTGTGTGTGTGTGTGTGTGTGTGTGTGTGTGTGTGTGTGTGTGTGTGTGTGTGTGTGTGTGTGCATGTGTGTGTGTGTGTGTGTGTGTGTGTGTGTGTGTGTGTGTGTGTGTGTGTGTGTGTGTGTGTGTGTGTGGTGTGATTGACAACCATTATAGGTGGGTTGGGTCGTTGCCTCTGAGATTGCAGACATATTTGAAAATGGCCTTGTGATCAACCTTGGTGGATTTGTCCAATTTGTACTCATAGTTTGCCTTACGGTAATCCCCCTTTGACCTTATATGCTCGTTTAGACAAAGGTTGATTTCTTGCCAAGTTGGTGCCTGCTCCTACTTTACCCTGTACAGCCAATATAGTGAACGATTATGTGGTTTGTGTTTTGCTACTATCCAGCAAAGGGGATTATTCTACCTTGGTGGAGGCAGGTTTTACAAGTAAGGTATTGCTGAGTCCATACAGCTATGTAGGTGGTCATATAGCTGTTTGTAGTAGGCATGGACACAAGGTCATAACGCAGTTGGACACCTCCCCATTTTCAACCTGATAATCATGCTTATTCTAGTACCCATGTATGTGTCCGGGCAAGGCAACAACCAGTAGCTGTAGAAATCTAACTCTGTTGGATGCACAGAAACTAAGATTACACATATGTATAACATATACAGCTTATTTACCTGATGTTTTTGCATCCCATGTCTGTTGTTATGAAGTGACCAGGTACACCTACTCATGCATACATGTGCACAGGTAATACCTGATATACATTTCTGATCTATGTCAGTATGGCACACTGTATTTACACTATTGCTGCTCAGTCATTCCTCTCAACCTGTTAGAGCAGGACATCTGGAGGACACCACACGTACACGGGGGCAATGGGCCAAAATTAGTTATACTTTCTTAATATTGCTGTAACACAAGTCATTTAATAGCACAGTAGCCTTTGCATTCACAGACATACCCTGGAGAATGTGCAACACTCATATGGCAGGAAGAGAGGAGAAAGGCTAGGAGTGTGGTAGTGAGGGTAGGAACTTTTAATGTTGGCAGTATGACTGGTATAGGGACAGAGCTAGCTGATATGATGGACAGAAGAAAGGTTGATATATTGTGTGTGCAAGAGACCAGATGGAATGGGGGTAAGGCTAGGTGTATTGGAGGTGGGTCCAAATTGTTCTAGCATGGTGTGGATGGGAGGAAAAATGGTGTAGGGATTATCCTGAAGGAACAGTATGCCAAGAGTGTTTTTGGAGGTGAAAAAGAGTGTCAGATACAGTGATGTTTATAAAGCTGGAAACTGATGGTGTAATGATGAATGGTGTTAGTGCATATGCTTCACAATTTGGGTGTGCGATGGATGAGAAAGAAAAATCTTGGAGTGAGTTGGATGAAGTGGTGATGACTGTACCCAAGGGTGAGAGAGTGGTGATTGGTGTAGATTTCAATGGGCATCTTGGTGAAGGGAACAGAGGGGATGAGGAAGTGATGGGTAGGTATGGTGTTAAGTAAAGGAATGCACAAGGTAAGATGTAGTGGATTTTGCAAAAAGGATGGACATGGCTGTGGTGAATACATATTTTAACACGAGGGAGGAGCATAGGGTGACATACAAGAGTGGGGGAAGATGCACACAGGTGGATTATATCCTATGCAGGAGGGCCAATTTGAAGGAGATTGGAGACTGTACAGTGGTGACAGGGGAAAGTGTAGTTGGCACCATAGAATGTTGGTCTGTGGGATGATGTTGGTGATCAAGATGAGGAGGAGGAGTGTGAGGGTAGCACCAAGGATCAAATGGTGGAAACTGAAAAAGGGTGATTGTGAGGTTGAGTTCAGGGAAGAGTTAAGACAGGCACTGGGTGCCAGTGAAGATTTACTAAATATCTGGGTAACTACAGCAGAGCTAGTAAGGGAGATGGCTAGAAAGGTGCTTGGTGTGACATCTGGACATAGGAAGGAGGACAAGGAGACCTTGTGGCGGAATGAGAAAGTACAGGAGAGTATACAGAGAAAGAGGTTGGTGAAGAAGTGGGATTGTCAGAGAGATGAAAAAAGTACACAGGAGAATAAGGAGATGAGGTGCATGGCAAAGAGAGAGGTGGCAAAGGCCAAGGATGAGACATATGAAGAGTTGTATGAAAGGTTGGACACTAAGGATGGAAAAGGGGGCCTGTACCAATTGGCTAGACAGAGGGACTGAGCTAGGAAAAATGTGCAGCAGATAAGGGTGATAAAGGATAATGAGGGAAAAGTGCTCACAAGTGAGGAGAGTCTGTTGAGCAGATGGAAAGAGTACTTTGAGGAGCTGATGAATGAAGAGAATGAGAGTGAGAGAGAATGTTGGATCATGTGGGTATGGTGAATCAGGATGTACAATGGATTAGCAAGGAGGAAGTAAGGACAGCTATGAAGAGGATAAAGAATGGAAAGGCTGTTGGTCTAGATGACATACCTGTGGAAGCATGGAGGTGTTTAGGAGAAATGGCAGTAGAGTGTTCAACCAGATTGTATAATGACATCATGGAAAGTGAGAGGATGTGTGAGGAGTGGAGGAAAAAGTGTTTGGGTACCAATTTTAAGAATAAGGGTGATGTGCAGAGCTGTAGTAACTACAGAGGGATAACACTGATCAGTCATAGCATGAAGTTATGGGAAAGAGTAGTGGAAGCTAGGTTAAGAAGGGAGGTTATGATTAGTGATTAGCAGTATGGTTTCATGCCAGGAAAGAGCACTACAGATGCGATTGTGCTTGATGGAGAAGTACAGAGAAGGTCAGAAAGAGTTGTGTTGTGTTTTTGTGGAGTTAGAGAAAGCATATGACAGGGAGAGAGGAGTTGTGGTATTGTATGAGGAAGTCAGGTGTGGCAGAGAAATATGTAAGAGTGGTACAGGCTATGTACAAGGATAGTGTGGCAGCAGTAAGGTCTACAGTGAGCATGATGGATGCGTTTAAGTTGGGGGTGTGATTATATCAGGGATCAGCTCTGAGCCCTTTTTTATTTGCAATGGTGATGGACAAGCTGACAGACAAGATCAGACTGGAGTCCCCATTGACTATGATGTTTGTAGATGACATTGTTATCTATAGTGAGAGTAGGGAACAGGTTGAGGAGACCTTGGAGAGGAGGAGATATACTCTAGAGAGGAGAAGAATGAAGGTCAGCAGGAATAAGACAGAATATACATCTGAATGAGAGGGAGGATAGAGGAATGATGAGGATGCAAGGGAGTAGAGTTTGCAAAGGTGGATGAGTTTAAGTACTTGGGATCAACAGTTCAGAGTAATGGTGAGTGTGGAGGAGAGGTGAAGAAGAGAGTACAGGCAGGATGGAGAGGTGGAGAAGAGTGTCAGAAGTGATTTATGACAGTCACGTACCATTAAGAGTGAAAGGGAAGGTCTACAAGAGGGTAGTGAGACCAGCTATGTTATATGGGGTGGATACAGTGGCATTGACAAAAAGGGAGGAGTCAGAGCTGGACGTGGCAGAGTTAAAGATGTTAAGATTTGCACTGGGTGTGATGATGGTAAACAGGATTAGAAATATATATATATTAGATGGTCAGGCAAGTTTGGATG
Source organism: Protopterus annectens (assembly GCF_019279795.1). Classification (NCBI taxonomy): domain Eukaryota; kingdom Metazoa; phylum Chordata; order Ceratodontiformes; family Protopteridae; genus Protopterus; species Protopterus annectens. Next base: position 79,495,057 of record NC_056728.1, read on the forward strand.
GTTTGGAGACAAAGCCCGAGATTCGAGATTATGTTGGTTTGGACATGTGCTATGGAGGGATTCTGAGTATATTGGGAAAAGAATGGTAAGGATGAAGCTACCAAGTAAGAGGAAAAGAGGAAGGCCTAAGATAAGGTATCTGGATGTGGTGAGAGAAGACATGCAGGTTGTTGGTGTGACATAGCAAGATGCAGAGGACAGGAATAAATGTAAACAGATGATCCACTGTGGTGACCCCTAATGTGAACAGCCAAAAGAAAAAGAAGGAGATGCTGTAATGTCAGTCTTCACAGATTTGCCAGTGATTTGCCAGACACAACACAACTCTATGTGTAAATGACTACAAATATGAGCTACACATATGGTCAGTGTGCATAACACTGGACAGTTGAATTGTATGAGCTCAGTATATCACATGCAGTTCAGCACACACATCTGCAACAGTAGTTTACTATGCAAATACCCTGTATAGGTCTCTCACATTTCTGAGACAAACATGTACATCATAGTTGTATTCACAAGTAACATATGGATATCTATAATATCCCAGTAGCTGGCCTAGCAGTGTCAAGGTCAGTAGTGTTCAACACACACACTCCAGTAGTAGTCATATGTGAGCCGTCCTTTCATGGGGTGACTCAAGGGCCTGAGCTGTGATCTACATCACTGCAGACAGACCCAGATGCTATGGCCATAGGTTATGATCAGCAATATATCAGTACAGCAAGTCTTGTTGAGACATATTTGTTGAACTTCCTATTTCCCATTATTACATACTCCTTATTGCATTCCATTACATGCTTACTTGTTTGACATACCCTTTTTTCCCCAAGTATAGTTGGTTTGATTCTGATTTCTGTTGTTTTGTTGGTTTGTTTGTCCATCTGTCTCTCTCCAAGATGTAGGGTATACATCTTTTTTGCATAGGCAGTAGCTTGCCTTTTGTAGGTAATGCTCATGAGCAGCTGATGGCCTGTGCACCAGTTGGTGTCCCCCACTTGCTAAGTGCATGCAGAACAGCTGTGTTGTTATTCCTTTAGCCAATGGCATGGCAAAACACTCCTATAATTGACTACTTCATGTGGGCATTTCCCCTTTTCCTTTGCCTTTAAGGAGGACTTCATGGAGGTGTGTGAACAACAGCATCACAAAGGGTAGTTGGAAATACCTCTTAAAATGAAAACTGTAGAGACAGCCCAACAAAATGGAGGAGAATGTTCCAGATATAGGGACAGAATGTAAGTATTGCTGTTATACAGCTGGATTAATGCTAGTTTAACAGGGTCTGTGTGGACATGGATATTCTGCATGATTTTAAGTCTGACAGTGTTATGTGGTTCACATAACCCTCAACTGTAGGGCTATCTGCAGAATGACCAGAGTTTGGACTCTTATGTTTGGTGTGTTCCTCAGACATTTTTGACTTTGGAAAATCAGTAGCATACTCTGGGGATTGTAGTCAGTAAATGGTAACATCCATTTCTGTTTCTGACTTCATATCCCTCAGAAAAGATATGTCAGAACAAGCCCTGTTACATCAGCAACTTCCTCAGGTTATAACACCAATATTTCAAATATGCCCCTGTTTTTTGGCCTCTGTCCCCCAAGAATGTCAGGCTTTGTCCAGATGTCATGCAGTAAGAGGTTGATAGGTATGCTACATCATTATTTAGTGCCTCCATTCCTGATATCATCCTAGTGATATATCAGAATTCCAGACATATTATGTAGAAGAGGCCTTATATATGAGGACAAAGCCTGGACATTCTGTGGGACTCTGTACAGTTGAGAGATCTGTGTATTTCTAGCAATTGTTGACAAACTGTCAGGATTGTGTAGCAGTGAAGTGTGTAAATTTTATTTGGCCTGTGTAGGGAGGGGGTAGATGTAAGTGTTATGGCTCCTTTTCTATCTGACTGTGCATGCTGCTCCAGTTTCTGGTGGTCTATCGGCTGTATATGTTTATAGGTGCAGACTGGGACATGTCCTGTACCATGCTCATGACTTATACTACACTGTGAATTGGGCCAGTATAAGTAGTGTGTGAGTGGCAAACATGATATTTTTGTTCACACAGTCCTTATACTCTACTATTCATTTGGCTTACCGGTATGGCACTATGACTGTAGTGAAATTGGTTGTGGGTATGCGTATCACACTGGTGTCTGTTTTTCAGTGCTGTTACATCCCTGTAGTGCCTGATATATTTGCAAATACATGTGTAATTCCCCATAGCGAATTTGGGTTAGTGTTGTGTCAGTCTGACTGTAGTTTGGATGGTGCTTGTTGACATGCTTAGCAGCTCAGTGTAGTTTCCCTAATGTGATGTTATGTCCAGATATTTGTAGGATGTACTGTTGTCTGGCCACCATAAGTGTTGTTTATTTCTGACACATCAGTGGGATGATGTGAGGATTTAAGTCACTAACTAGTGAAAAGTAATTGAGTGTTGAACTTGTGCTACTTCAGTCAATATATGTTAGAACAGACAGGAGGGGTGTTACTGCAGAAACTGTGTCAGCTTATCTAGTCCAGTATTTCAGATATGTCCCTATTTTCATGGCTTTCTCCACCCACTTTGTCATACTTGGTCCAGAATCGTCGCACTAAGGGGTTCTGAGCATACCTCTCGACTGGCCAGATTGTTTCAGAATGTCCAGGTTTATTCCTCATATTTCTGGTCTGTTCCACAAATTCACTATTTTTATTTCTCTGATAAATCATTGTGATGATCTGATGATTTCTGTCAGTAAATGATGACATACATTTCAATTTCAGACCTCACATCCTTCAGAACATGTATGCTGCAACAAACCCTGTTACTCTAGCAACTTTCTATATTTATAAGAGCAATATTTAAAATTGGTCCCTAGTTATGGCCCATAGTCCCCCCATTTTGACAGCTTTTGGCCAGATTTCTTGCAACTAAGACATTGAGAGGTATGGTTCTGAGGTATGACTCCACTACATGTTATGAGCATGTATATATATACATACATATATATATATATATATATATATATATATATATATATATATATATATATATATATATATATATAATATGTATATATTTTATAGGTATATCTCTCTATATATTATGATATATATATATATATATATATATATATATATATATATATATATATATATATATATAATATGTATATATTTTATAGGTATATCTCTCTATATATTATGATATATATATATATATATATATATATACATGTGTATATGTATATATACAAAACCTGACTGATTCTACAGAATCTTTTCCCTACTGTTGAATGGCTCTATTACATGATATGTTTGAAAAATCATCAGAAATCCCTACAGCTAAAATGGTGCAGTGGTAGATTTCTCTGACTATAGTGTACAGGGCCTGGGTTTGGGACTTGGCAGGGAAGATTAGTTTGTTGCTAGGTAGAACAATGACTGATGGAGACAGAGTGGTTAAAGCAGTTTTAAGTGGCTTTACATGGGTTTGCATGGGTTTGTGTGGAGCTAAGTGATGCCAACAAATGGTTAATAGTAGAGATGCTTAATCTGTTTTGGCTTCACTTAGCATCGCGCAAACTTGCTTACTCCCGCTTACTGCCGCTTACACCCATGCTAATTCCTTTAAAAATAAAAGAAAAAGGGGTGATATGAAAGTGGTGAAAAAGAGGTATGCAAAGGGTATGAAAGATAGCTAGTAATGTGCAGGATGAGTGTAGAGAAGGTCCATAGCTGTCCATTTCTTATACAGCAACAGCTGTGCATTTGTACAGAATTTGGATGTGAATTTGGACACTCAAACCCCAGAGACCAGGGTGAGGACAATGGAAATGTGTTGTCAAGCCAATTGGATGGAATTACATGTCCAGTGGACACATGCAAAATGGACAGCTATGTATTGGGCGATATATTTCTTTGGGACAGATGCCCTTTTCTTTTTTTAGGATGAGAGTGGGATGAGAGAGGACATGCAGGTGGTTGGTGTGATAAAGCAATATGCAGAGGACAAGAAGAAATGGAAATAGATGATCTGCTGTGGCGACCCCTAATGGGAACAGCCGAAAGAGAAGAAGAAGAAGATGAGAGTGGGATATTGGGGAAGGATTGAAGGTATGTCTGGGGAGGTGGGTTGGGTAGGGAGACATGCAAGACAGACAAGACAGCAGACAGGGGCGGTATATGACACATGAGGCAGTAAACACATTTGAAGGGGAGGGTGGTTGGGAATCTGAAGCCCATGGGCTCCCATATGGTTGCAGTGGGACTGAGATCCCCACCCATGGGTAATCACTCCTGCACCTTCATGGCCCCAAGGGTGGCTGTGCTGGGGGCTGGACAGGAGGGGCAGCCTGACCATTGAGGTGTGCTATGAGGCCCTCAATCTGGTGCAGCAGCTCTCCAAACTCAGATCAAAGGATGCTGCACACCAAACCCCAGACCTGACTGTGGGTGACAGGCTTCTGTCCACTCTCGCTCCCGGGGAGGATGCACCCTGTCCCCTGAGGTAGTTCCACAAGAAGGTGGTCCAGGACCACCAGATGAGGGAGATCTGGGTTGGGTCCCATACATGCTGGGGTTCGGTACCATGGTCATATGAGGTGGAACAGGTGGATCCGCTGGGATCTGCCTTCCCAAATGTGTTATGTTGTTGATGATTTACAAAATATTTTGGTTAGTCATGAACAACACATTTCAAGATTAGTTATAACAGCATGCGTGAGTGTTCCAATTAACCCCATAAAACATATATAAAACAGTTGCATAGCAAACAGAACACATGCATAAATGGAACGACAGTGTGCATCATAACAGCATACCAGTAACATTGATGGCAACAGACCACCAAGAATGGTATTTGAACAAGGTATGTTACCATCTAAGCAATCAAACATATTAACAATAATAAAACACAAGTCCCAACATTAGGGTTGGAGCACAACATACCTGTAGTATATGAGTAATAATTATTGATGCAGATGAGGGGTGGGGGGAGAGACAAAAAGTCCATTAACAACTGTTTATGCTTCTGTTTTCCACAACAGTACTGCTCAATACTCTATGGGTCTGCCCTCACTTTATATCTACCTATGGCCCATAGCTTCTGTAGCACAAACATACATATTAAACTGTCAGCCTGGAATGGTATGAGATGAACTGTGACAACTCTGGGTACATGCCTAGATGGGACTCGTACTTGTCAGGGTTACATATCTGGCACAGGAGGGGTACCCTGAACTGCTGTTATGTGAGTGTGCTACCGGCATACATCAACTGGTTTCCTGTCTGTGTCCAAGATTATTTGCAGCAGTGACCACCAGCCATGACAGCATGACACTTGAGGGACATGTATCAGGAACATACCACTCAACCTCTTAGAGCATGACAAGTGGACAAATCCATGCCTACAGGCTAGTTGCTCAGCATAATGCATTTGAGATTATCCAAGTGCAACTAACTCTGGGCAAGACCGCAATGTAGATTGTAGCTTGCTACAGATCCCCCACCATGCCCCAGGATTCCCACTCCTAATTTCTTGATACACTGGAAAATATAAGGGTACAACCTAACACCCTAATAATGGGTGATTTTAACTACCCCACCATTAACTGAGAAAACTACTCATGTACCAACTCTTGTGCTCAACATTTTCTGGAATTCATAAATTCCATTGCCTTGGATCAACTTATCTACACCCCCACCAGGGGCAGCAATATCCTAGACCTGGTCATTACCAACATGGGAAACCGGTGTTCCACAACAGAGGTCAATTCCTCGTTGGTCAGATCCGACCACAAGCAAATCACCCTAGACATCCACATCCCAGCCCCACTCCCCATTAAGGAAACCACCGTAAAAAAATTCTCCAAAGCCAACTTCAGGCTTCTTAAGACAGAAGTGGCAAACTTCACAACATCCATGCTGATGGACAATAGAGATACGGCTGCTGAATCCTATACAATTGCACTTTATAAGCACTTACATGAGTGCATGGATCATGCAATCCCTAACAGAACCAAAATGCTATCCTCCAAAAGAAAGGAAGGCAATGTGGTGGTCCCCTGCTATAAACAAACTCTACAACAGAAGAAAGAAACTGTTGCAAAAAAGAGTAAAATCCCATGATTGGAGGAACTCTGTGGTCAGCCTCAGTAAGAAGCTGAGATCCCTCATAAAATCCTCCAAAGCTAGTTATGAAAACAAAATCACCACTGATTCTAAAGATAACCACAAAGCATTCTATAGCTATGTCAAGAATCTCAATGGCAACACTCAGATCTGCTCTGAGTTACAGCACAATGGCACTAAATATACAGAACCAACTGATAGTGCCAACATCCTGGCAGATAGGTTCAGTGCTAACTTTACCCTTCGCTCGTCCCCTAAAGGGCCCATCTCTATACCGGAAGAATGCAAAGTACCTGTAATTATGGCTGCAGAGGTAAAAAACACACTGTCCAAAGCCAAGAACACAGCATCCATGGGACCTGACAACATCCCAGGCTGCATTCTACATGAACTAATGAACTGGCACCCCACCAAAGTACCATGTTCAATCATAGCCTCACCTCAGGCTTTGTGCCCACTGAATTGTGCACAGCAATGGTTATCCCACTTCACAAAGTGGGAGCCATCACGGACCCCAGGAACTACTGCCCCATTAGCCTGACGAGTCTGGTCTGCAAGGCTATGGAACATATCATCATTGAACTTATAAACAATGACATTGGTAATCTCCAAACTCTGGACCCTACCCAGTTCGGGTTTGTAAAAGGCAGATAATGTCTCCTAAACCTGATAGACTTCTTTGAAGCTGTCACGAAAGCTGTAGATGAGGGTAGGGTGATACACACAGCCTATCTAGATCACGCCAAGGCTTTCAACACCATCCCCCACTCTGGAATTATAGACAAACTCACTAAACTAGGTATAAATCCCTATGTCACAAGATGGGTTGCCAACTGGCTCACTGACTGAGCCCACACTGTGAAAGTAGCAGACTCTAAATCCAACTTCAGACCAGTGACAAGTGGAGTACCTCAGGCTTCAGTCCTAGGTCCTCTCCTGTTTGGTATCTACTTCTCTGAAGTACAGGCTAACACAGAAGGTCTTTGGCTAACAAAGTTCCCAGATGACTGCAAACTAGGAGCCATAATCAAATCTCCTAACGTTGTTGACATCCTACAAAAGGGCCTCACTGAAACAGATGCCTGGTGTCAAAGCCATGGCCTCAAGCTCAATGCCAAAAAGTGCATTGTCATCCCTTTTGGTAAAAACTCTGTACCCGTGAACTACCACATAGGCGGTAGTCTACTTAACACCGAAAGTGTGATAAGAGACCTTGGGACACAGGTGGACACTAGTCTCTCCTTTGATAATCACATCACCACAGTAGTCAGGAAATCCTTCTATGTGGCACACCTCATCACAAAAGGTTTCTCATCCAGAAAAAAAGAGGTCATTGTTCCCCTCTACTCATCACTCATCAGACCCATTATAGAGTACAACGCCTCTTTTGGTATGTACCTCACAAGACATCTAAAACAACTGGAAAGGACACAGAAATACCTCACAAAGAAGATTACTGGCCTCAAGCAGATGCCCTGCGCAGACCTTCTCAAAAAACTCCAGCTTTACTCTGTCACATATCGCCTACTCAGAGGCGATCTCTGCCTAACATACAAAGCTATGTCAAGCCCAGAGCTGTTGGACATGCTCCACATAAAGAAATCCCAATCCCTCTGAGCTACATGCTCTAGGGACCTAAACCTTGTCACCACAATAAACAGAACATGCTGGAGGGATAAATTCCTATCTCAGAGACTTCTCATACTCTGGAACAAACTACCTATATCAAACAAAGCTCCTCATTAGCACTCTTCAAGAAAAATCTTGATGATTGGATGGGAGATAGGAAATTCACCCCAGGGATCACTTCTGTGGCTCTGCTTGACAGGGGCACAGGAAAATTATTTTCTTGCATGGCAAAAGCCAGGGTACCGTTTGGCTTGGCTTATATAGGCCCTATGACCAATAGCCTAGTACCTACCTATGAACCTATAAGAGTGGAACAAAGACCCATAAATATGGACAATTTTTAGATATTGCTCTTATAAACTTAGTTGGTAAAATAACAGGTTTTGCATTTGCATGGCTTTTCTGAAGGATATGATATCTGATACTTATATGTCTATCATTATTTTCTATCTTCAGTCTATAATTATTTGCCACTGATTTGCCATGACACCACTACTTTATGTAAAACGGACCAAAAACCTGAGCTAAATATCTGGACATTCAGTGAATATCTGTACAGTTGAGAGGTATGAGTTGGGAAGAGTGCATATTGTATGTACCCACTCTGCTGTCATTTGCAGGCATGTGGTGGGACAATTGAACAGTTGTACGCAGTTTAATAATATACCCTTCATACACCTACTGGCAATATTTCCTTACCTGTAAAAGCTGTGAGAGAAATATCTGTTAACACTACCTGACTATTTTTACATTTATTCCTGATTCCTTGTGTGTAGATTTGCGCACATCTTAGTACCACTCCCTGGATTTGAACTGTGTCTGGGAGTGCAAAATTAACAACTAAGCTATATCTCATCACAATGAGCTACTTGGTAACTGTTGTTTCATGTTTTACTGGTTTTTGCCTAATGGTCTCTTGGTTGGACAGTCTGAACTTGTAATCCTGTGATGCATGCATGACAGATAATTATTGTACTGTGCATTTCTCCTCTGGATTACTACAATCTGGAAAGCAAAGGTTAACACAAGGCAATGCTGCATGGAACACACTTTGATACTTTACAGATTACTATTCGGGTTCAGAGCTTAGTGCAGTATATATTTCGCATTTAATTTATATCTCATTTTGCAGCTATACCATCCACAGTTTCTCTTAACAGCTTATTCACAGATGAATCTCAGTTAATGTATGCTGTCACAGCCATATTTGCCGTGAAGAACCTGTATACATTCTATATATGTCTATAGCAATATAACAGAATAAACACAATAGTTTTTTTATAAAGATCTTTATTGTACATTAATATTAGTCAGTCAAACTTTTTTATTTATTCAGTTCACACAGTAACAGTAGACCTACTAGCAGTAAGCAATGTACTCCTTCTTAGCTATTTGAACAATATAATGCAAAATAGATTTGTACTCACCAGCCTGTCGGTGCAGCCTCAGCAGTCTGTCACCATGGGCTTCGATGTTCATACCCTCTGTTGCAGCTGTAGGGGAGAAAAACACACATTATGCATATCTGTCTATCACATTCTCGGGCTAGTATTTGCTACAAACTACTTGATAGTGATACTTACACACTACTGGAGCATTCTGGTCCCATCCATCTTGGATCCACTGGTCCACGACTGCCCCCTTCCTACACTTTAGGTCAAAATAGTGCTGCTGTACCTGCTCACCAGTCCGGGGGATTCCAGTAGCACTTATGAGGTCACATGTGAGATGGTCCCTGGCCTCCACTTTGTATTGGGAGCCCTGACACTGGCCCTGCAGCAGTCTCTTCTTATGTTTTTTTACTAGGAGTCCAGCCATGACCCTGGACTCCTGCATGCTCCAGAGTTGTGCCCAAAAGCGCACTCCCTCTCCTACTCCAGCCATCGTATCTGCACAGATGGACTATAATAGATTATGGCTGTATTCCTGCCTGTGCCATTTAAATAGTGTGATTTTCCTGACCTTTGTTGTCATTGGACCATTTTGAAAAGGATAAGCTCCGCTAAGCAGTGTGCAAACCTGCTAAGCCGGTTTTAATACTGCTTAAAGAAGAAGTTGTTGAGCACAGTTTAACAGTGCGCAAATCCACTTAGCTGAGGTACCTGCTGCTTAGCATTCATGTCTTAAGCAATGGTTACACCTGCATAGCTGAGCATTGCTAACGATCGCTCACTTTTAATTTTTTTAAATATATCAGAATTCTGACTTCATTTATTAAGTGTATATGGTTTACTTTACTTGACATCCCTGTATGTGCTTTCCTTACATTGACAAGGGGTGTGACGATACTGTATGGGACACTTGTGTATACATTGGGGGCTTCACATGTTATATGCATTCACAGTTACATTTTACACCAGCTACACTACCCTGGTTGACAAAAAACAGTTAACACATAATTTAAGTTTAAAAAAAATATTTTAACACTGCTTTTCCATATGAAAGTAACTTGCCTGTCTTGGTACTTGAACCATGAACACCTGCAGGACCCTAACCACTACATAATATTGGCATGAGAGTTTCAGCTGTATATTTGTATTTATCTCCTATGGTATGTTTAAGCTATGGTAAACTGAGTGCCATAATGTACAAACCCGCTTAGCTAAGCTTAAACATTCCTTAGCCTAGAAAAAAAATATAAATATTATTATTATATTATTATGTTATACAGTGAGTATTGCAGTATGCTGACAAGTCATAAGGACTGCATCAGGAAATAATGGCATACATTTGGCTTTCAGGCTTCTGTCATTCACATATTCATGTTTTCTATCCATTTTTCTAAGTATGTGAGGGCAATATTTAAGTGGTGTCCATATTTTTAGTGCTTTGTCCCCCCATTATTCATGCCTTTGTCCACATGGACTGCTGTCAGGGAATATTGGTGTACATTTGCTTTCAGATTTCTATCCTTCGGAAATCCATGCTAATTCATGACCTGTTTTCTATCAACTTTCTAAGTTTGTGAGGACAATATGTAAGATTTGTCCCTTTTCAGGGCTTTATCCCCCATTATTTGTGCCTTTGTACACATTTCCTGCTTTAGCAGGTTGTGAGGTGTCATATGGCACTTTTACAATACAGGGTGTGTGTCACAGAACCTGTCACACACCCTCTGCATTGCTTTCTTGCTGCTCTATGTGTTTCAGTGTCCATGGACACTGAAAAACTGGTATAATATTAGAGAAATCCTCTAATATTATGCCAGATTGTGATTAGAAAGTGCTGTACAGCACTTTCTAAGTGCAGGAGGTGTGTTTAATGTCCATGTACTACTTGAACATGCTCGCTGCACTAGTTCATGGTTTATGTCCATGTAGCTTAAACAGCAGTGTACCTTCATGAATATGCAGAGCATGCTGCTGTGACTAAATGGACATGAACCACTCCATGCTGGAATAGCACTATTCCTGCACAGAGTTTATTAAATCCCAGGGCATGAGTTTATGGCTGTCAGCCAAACCAGATACAGTTTTATGAATGGTTTATAGAAGGGCTTGACATGGGTATATGATGGGGATGGTATCATTGCTATCAACTGTGACATCATGATGGCTGACACCAATAAGGTTTTAGTCATACCACTGGCACCCAAAGGTAAAGTAATGACAGGAAGTTGCACACAGGACTATTTCAATAATTAAATTACAAAACATAACCTGGCCCCATAAAATAAATATGCACTGCTGTCCTGGATGTGGGCTTCCAACAATACACTCAGACTAAAATGTACACAGACATCTGGCAAAGAGGAATATTTGGCCAAACACCTCTGTCCCCTTTCTTGCTGTTAGTAATGTCTTCTAGTAACCTTTTATCCAATGTAATTGACTTTCACACAAATTAATATTGTCATACACAAACACATACACACAAAATTCCCAGGGGAAGACTGTCATAATTCTCCAATTCCCTAAAGCTTTCTTCCTGGTATAGTAGTACTGCTGTCACTCTGTATTAGGATCAGACAGCCTAGTTACTTGCTCTTAATCAGCAAGCATAAATACTTTAACTAATCTATTTTACTGGCAGCAGGCTTAAGCAGTCTAATGGGAAAGTGAGCCACACAGATTATTAACTGACAGTGAAAATAATGGTTACCCTCTTCTCAAATAAATAACAGTACACACCCATTAACACACACACACACACACACACACACACACACACACACACACACACACACACACACACACACACACACACACTTATGTAGGTTCCTACAATAATTTGAACAGTGCAAATGCTAGCAAAAGAGCTAGAAAATGTTCTTTTTGAGATTGTTGTATAGTGAAGAGTGAACACTTACCTCTTTCCAACTGTAATGTGATATTGGAGTTGATATATATAAGTTACAGAGGTTTGTGGGGGACATGGAGGCTTATCCCTTGCAAAAAGGTTTATGTTTTGCTGTTTTTCTTTTTTTTTTCTTAAACTTTATTGATTCAAACATTTTGTTTATTTATTTTAACTACAATCTCTGATAGCGTGAGTATCTGATGTGTCTGTGTCCGTACTTATAAAATATATCTAGATTTCTATCCAGCTATATATAGATATATGTGTATATATGTATATATATATATATATATATATATATATATATATATATATATATATACAGCTACATATGGATCTAGTTTATTTTGATCAACTTTTTCAGAATATGTAATATCATATAAAAATCTGGCATTCTGAAACATTGAAAAAAAAAAAACAAACAGCTTGTTTTGCAGCAGGGCAAGCCCAATTGCTCTCCCACAGCACCTGATAAATGTATATATACAAACTCCAAGTTTGCACTACAGTGGGGAACACAGCAGATTTCCATATCACTGCCACATCATGAACTCAGTACAAACAGCATTCCTACTCTGTCCCATTTTCAACATTTCAGAAAATCAATCATATGATCTCAGTCATATGATGATCAATGTTCTGAAATGTTTATCAAATAAATTAGAGCTATATATACATACATATATGTGTGTGTGTGTGTATATATATATATATATATATATATATATATATATATATATATATATATATATATATATATACATATATATATATATATATATATATATATATATATATATATATATATATATATATATATATATATATATATATATATATATATATATATATATATATATATATATATATATACATTATATATATATATATATATACACACACACACACACACACACACACACACACACACACACACACACACACACACACATTTATATAATGGATGTCAACCAGCCACAAGAGCTTAAGGGTAAATAAATCAACTTTTCCTTTTTTAATAAGGGATAGATGGTACATACTGCAAACAAGGCAGCAAAAATAGACAGAATGCATACTGAAAAATCTGAGCTCCAGAACTCTACATTCCCTGGCTGTCTCTTATTATGGAAATACAGTCACTAACTATACTAAGATAGATAAATGCATAAATAATCTTCTAGGGTATACCTTTTCAATATGGATAGTATCAGCATATAGCATAGCTTAGCTTACAGCCATGTACAATATTTTTACCCAGTCCCCAATTTGAATTACATAACATAATCTTCCATGTTCTGGCTTGTAGAAAAACAAATAGTTAGACCAGTTCTTCTGCTTGTTATATCAAAGTTTCTCAGTAGCAAAAGTGTACCCATATCAGATCTGCAGCAATAAAAATGGCCAATATATTCCTTTGTGCTTCCTACCCTTAATCCTGGTGTGACTTAATGAAATGCAAGTCATTAACCCCATCAGACACTGCAGCAATTACATGTCAAAAGACAGTTACTAGTCGTTCATCTCTTTTTCACAAGAGAAGACAAGTCTTGAGATCTAACACATTTCAAAACATACCTAACACATTTCAAAAGATATTCCATTTTTTATATTCATAAATACAAAAGTAACACATTGTTAAGCCATGAGAACAAAACACCTGATTGTAGATGAACAAGGATGAGAGAGAAAAAAATTCACTGCATTACATTTTAACTCAATTTCCTTTAGTCTGATGTTATACCTGGCATCATAGGCTATCCTACCAAACATGGTGTATTAAGACTTTACCTAGACATTTTGGTTCTGCCTTGCATAGACAGCAGCATGGAAAACTGAAGAGGATGCAGTATGGATAGAGAATAAGGAAATGGAATGTTATTTGGTTGAAGACTAAGGCAAAGAAGGTTGTGGTGAAAGGAACAATCTTAGTAGCCAGGAAAATTACTATAACAGTACAGCAGGTCTCAGTCCTGTATCCAATACTCTTTAGTAAGTTCATTTCAACTGTATCTGAGGCAAGAGGGCATAGTATCTTCTTTTCCATCAATGACATAGAGCTAGATGCAGGCTGGGGGACAAGAGTTGAAGGAAGTATTTAAAAAGTTTGGCAATGTTGACAATGGGGCAGAGTAGTTGAAATTCACTGAAGAAAAGTATAAAGTACTGTACCTGAGGTACAACAAGCCTTGCATATAGCATCAGTTGGTGGGAGTGTATCTAATAGAAAGAGAGCAGGAAATCATACACCAATTAAAGCAGTAGAAAGAGAATAGCAGGACAGTGACAGTAGCCAACAGAATGCTGTGGTGGTGGGGATAGACTCCAACAGCAAATTATCCTGCTGTACCTGGCTCAGATTACTCCATACCTTGAGTATTCCTTTGCAATTCAGGAGGCCAGTTAAAGAAAATGTCATTATGCTGCTGAAAGGTGTCAAAATGAAAGCCATCTAAAGGATGTAGAGAATGGTGGAAAAGGTTATTGTCACACATATATTTAGATGTGAAAGGGTTTTATATTTCTTTGAGAGAGCTAAGGCTTGGATACTAAAAAGTCACATGAACACAGTGAGTGTCAGTCTTCAATAAAACTTCTTTATTTTAGTAGCTTATGTGCTTTCCCTTTCATTTGTTCTTGACATTAAATATTCTTAATATTAGCATACATAAGTCAGATGGCATGGTGTCAGAATTAATCCTATTTTGGTAATGCATTTTGCTGTTTCTGACATGCCATACTTCTAACAGTGCTATGTACTTTTTTTACTGGGACTTCCTGAGGCATGAAAAGGCCAAAAGTAAGATCAAGCAATTCTACTGCAAAACTCTGCTATTACTTTTCAGCAGTGGAAGTGCACTTACGTTATGGGAGTATAGATTAAACAGATTGAATCAACTGAATTAGCATAGTAACCGACTCATTGTTTATGATTATATATATATCCTTTTCTAACATTGAATTTTCTGTCAATTCAATTTTAAACACTATATTTCTTGTACATTCTATTGCATTGTGAACTGTGTTTATTATACTAAACTGTATTTCAGTTATGTTACTTGTACATACTCCTGATTTTCTGTCTACAATTCATGTTCTTTTGTAATTGCAATTTGGCTTGATTAGTAGGTAAAAAGAGTCTTTTAGCAACCTACCCACCTGGTTAATAAATAATCAAAAATAAATTAAATAAATAAAAGTATGCGTAAGTCTCCATGACTTGAGTAAACAGATCCAAATAGAGCATTATCAATGTCAGACAAGTGAAGAAATAGTAGCAGCTATGGCACACATTAAGTTCTTCTGTGCCCTTGAAGCAAAACAAGGAGGTTTTGTCAGATCGAGCTGGATAAGATCCTAATTGCATGCCATCAGTGCACCTTTAGGCAAATATAGAATTCCAAAGCTATTATTTGGGATTTCATCTGCTCAAGATGTGTTCCAGAGTGCAGTATCTACTG
This sequence comes from Protopterus annectens, assembly GCF_019279795.1. Classification (NCBI taxonomy): domain Eukaryota; kingdom Metazoa; phylum Chordata; order Ceratodontiformes; family Protopteridae; genus Protopterus; species Protopterus annectens. The sequence goes on from NC_056728.1 coordinate 79,510,569, forward strand.
TAATTGGAGGGCCAAATGGAATGATCAGCATTAATAATAACATTGTAGTCTGGGGTTTTGCAAAGCAGGAAAAGATGTGTCTACTAAGATTGAAACATTGAAATATCAAAGACTGAATCTTAACAAGGTCAAATGTCAAATATGTTTAACTTCTCTGAAATATATGAATGGTATCTTAACTGCATATGCAGCTGCTATTTAACTTTTTGCAAGGATCTTTTTTGTGTTCAAGGACTTCTACTTAAATAAATGTCTCTGAGTAATCACTCCTAAGTGGGTATATGACAGTATATGCTATAGAAAAGCACAAATCACATCTAGGAATAAGCAAATGCAAGAAAAGAGATTGTGATACAATGTGTTGGTGCAAAATATATGTACAGACAAAGCACTGCAAAAAATATCAGAATAATAAAGACAAATGTATACCTCATATCATTACTTCTATAAGTTAGCTAAAAAGAGGAGCTGACTCACACTTTCTCCTGAGTAAGTGTTAACTATTATTCAAAGCTCCCTGAAGTTGTGCTTTATATGACCCTACAAATCAGTCTGTCATTGTTACCCTAAAATCTATTTTTGTGAGACATGGGAAACCTGCAAAAATTAATACCTGACTATTCTTGGTTTGAGACTCAGGATTTAGGATTTTTTGCATCTTCAAGAAGCAATGAGAATATGGTTATTATACTGTGTCCTAGGACTGAGCCTTATGGGTAAGTAGAAAGAATGGTACAAACTGTGAAAAATATTCTTAGGAGTTATAAACAGTATGAGACTTCAATATTTTTACTTATCCATTTTAAGTATAGAATCACTCCATTAAGTTCTACAGGACTGGATGTAGCACATTTATTGCTAGGTTATAATCACAAATGAAAATTGCCTACATATTTTCTTTACTTGCGTCAGGCACTAAACAAACTATTACTGAGTTACTGCAAAAGACAAGAGAAACAAATGTTTTACTTTGACAAGTCTACAAAAAGTCTTCCTGCTTTGGTGAATGAGTAAGAATGCATTAGGATTTACCGGGAAGAAAATTATAGCAACAGGGTTAAGCAGAGTGCCCAGTGTGACCCCTCAATAACTTGTAGTTTAGATAGGATGGTGGGTTTTGCTAAGGTCTCTTTATATTAATACTTTTGTTCTGTGCAGACAGCACTGCCAGTCACAGGTTATTTCAGTGTGCCTTTTTCCAGGTTGTCTAGCTTAGATTAGAGAGAGTGTACTGTTTTGATGATCTGATGCAAAGGTCTGTGTCTTCTGTAGCTGATATTGCTGTCTTCAAGAGAGTTGATTCAGTAGTACAGGCTTCAGTGTCAACTCTGTTCAGCATCATGGTTTTGCCTGTGCTGTATCCACTAGGACATGAGTAGACACTGTAATAAAGAATCTCTGTGCATATTTGTTTGTGGTGGTGCAGGTTACCCATGTAATGCATGGATAGTTAAAGTCACCCAAGAGGATGGAGTTTGGCTCTGTGGTGAAGGATGTCAGTCTGTTAAGATGTGCTTCATGCTCTGGCTGTGTCATAAAGGGGGTACATAGTTGGCGACTATGTGGAACCAAGTTTTGTCTATCATAAGAAAAACATGGAGGAGCTCTAGGTTATTGCCTGTCTCTGAGTCTGGATATGAAGTGGTTTCTCAGAAACACAAATATGCCTCACCAGCTACAATGTCTAATTTGTTGTTAGGTCTGAAGAAAACCCTGCATGTGGAGGGTGCTTTCAAAGTTCTGAAACCAAGTTTCAGTAAACATGTATGTACTGATATTTTCAAAGTTAGGAGGGCAACTTTTTGTCTAGGCTTTTAGAATTGAGCAGTGCTACTTTTATATGATTTTGATTTTGGATGGCTATGTGGTTAATTTGAGGAGACTGACTTTGCCTAACAAAGGCACTGTGGAGGGAAAACGTCTTAACCAATATACAGAAACCATGAAGAGATGCAGATCATTCGTAACAAAGTAGCTGGAGTTGTCAACCTTCCCATCTCATCCTGATATAAATATTCAATAACCTTAGAATGACACTAGTAGCTTATGAAGTGCCTTGGCATCATTTTTGGCAGTAGTAAGATTCACCTTAGTAGTAGTTTCATTCCCTTACCAGATGTATATTCTGAGAGCTCCATTAGGTACTTCTTCATATGATCCAAGGAGGTACATCTCCATTAATTCACGCGAACATGCACAATGATCAGATCATATGTGTACCTTATGCAAAGGGACTTGAGGCCTTTAGCAACATTACATATCCTGACACCTGAGATGCAAATAACCATTACTCTGCTCAGCCTGGCAAGTGGAGCATCTGTTTTTCTAAGTATGGTGTCACCTATAACTAGGATATTGTCAGATCAGTCATGCTACCTTAAGGGCTTTTACATGCTACTAGTTGTGTGACCCCCTGATAGTGTCATTATTCCTATAATGTTAGAACAAGCTGTGTATTGGAGATGAACTGTTGATGCTGGGTTGCTGGCAGGGGGAAAATCTGAGGGTTTAGGCTGATGCCTGGTCTTCAGAATTTTACAATGCTTTGGTAAAGATTTTTAATGGCATCACCAGAGAACAGCTTAGAGAGTTTGTAATCTGTGGTTATTGCATACGTGCAGACTGGTGGTAAGACAGTTTTAAGCTCATTATGGCTGAGAGAAGGATGCCACCAGTTGAGTTAAGTATTTACCCCTCTCACAGAGTCTTATGTATTTAGTAGGGATTCATTATCAGGGAGCCGAGCCTGAAGCACTTCATACACTGACTCAGGATTTTTTGTGCTATAGGCTGAAAAAGAGGGGAGGATTGTTTGTTGCTTAATATCTAAGTGTAAAAATATTGATGCCTAGGCATCAGTAATTGGTACTGAGGTTCAGAACACACTCACTGGGAACTAGAAACAGCTGTTTGTTTGTGAATAATCCTGTCTATAACAGTACTTTAGTAGGATAATCATTCCATGGTAGAAATGTTGAGGTTTGGAATTGCCTTCCTCTAGATATTAGAGGAATTGGAAATCTTGAGCCATTTAAGTAATCTCTTGACATATGGTTTAATTTAGATCTTTAGAGTTATTTGACAATTCTTGTTAAACTCAAGTAAGTTTTTTTTAAGCCTCTGAGCTTGAAATATTGAATATTAGACATGGATTCCCCATGATGACTAGTGCTTCTAGAGTTAAAGAAAGTGAGGTACTAAAGAAGGGCTGCAGAAATAATTACATCTTTACAAGTTAGTTGGACTCATTTTATTTTCAGAGTAAGCCCACACTGCTCAGTATAACTGGTACTCAGGCTGCAAAAATCAGTGCAGCTAAGAGACACCTCGTGCAACTCAACGCAAGCAGATTAGACCAATCGGAATTAGATAAGTAGCTCATCAATGTTATAAGAAGGAATCCTTCCTGTAGCATAAAAAACAAACCCCCGGATTCATGAAGCTCGGCACAAGGCCGGTGTAAGGCTTGCGCCGGTCGTGCAGCGTACAAATGGTGTAGCAGCGCCACATGCATAGTAATGAGTGTGCGCTGCAACCACAACCACGTGCATAGGGCACGTGTGCGAGTCCAGGGAGCCTAACTAGGTTGCGCTCGGAGGCGTGGCCAAGTCGGCAGGCGATGAGCAACCTAATGTGCTGAGTCTTACAGGCCGCCTGCAATAGTAACCGCACCTACCAGTGTCCGTGGATAATGAAATGTATGCAAAGTATGCTACATAGTACCCGTCCACACAAAATGGAGAACCAAAACATAAATGCACGACATACAAAATGTTCCCGTTCATGGAACACATGATACTCAGAATACTGTGTCCATTACGTATTGCACTGTCAGCAGTCATACCCAGTGGAGGTGTACTGCATCATGTCAGCGCGCCGCAAATACACACGACCAGCCCCATGGGCATGGTCACCAGCAGTCCCACAGTGGTAGTGATAGTACACAGCCGGGCAGTCGTGGCCATATAACAACCATAAAGAAACCAGATATCCCAAACACACACAAACATATGTATAGTAAAATGTGCCATACACAGCAACGTAACTGTCACATACACATAGGATGGCATATGCCGAATCGGAATATCCAGAAGCAGAACCCATGCATGCAAATGTAATACACAACAACCCGTCATAGCACGTAACCCGCACCCATGTCCGAATGCCCACCCAATCCAGCTAGCAGCCATGCACAGCTGCACACCTTCACAGAGTGGGTATACCCCATATGTAGTAGGAAGTATTGTCCTAGGCAGTGACAGGCTTGCAAATATGTACCCCACATATGTCAACATCCCATCCCAGGTATTGAAATCCAAATGGCTGCATGTGAATGTGCCGGCAGAATGTGTACATCCCGCGTGTGGTTACTGACCTGTCGAAACCCCATAGGTGTTCACACGCCACGGTGTCCATAACTGTACACATCTGGACAAAGCAGTATGTGCAGCCACGGTACTGATGAGTAGCTATGCAGACATGCCAAACACAATACACAGGGCGGAACAGCCGTCCACCAAGCAGGCCACCCCAGCAGGGTTGCCACATGCACAGATTGTCAAGGTGGGACATCACTCGTAGATGTGTGGATCTGTATGGTAAAACACCCACGGCCAATGCAAAGGATAGAATAACACGTATATGCCAGAATGAATGGTTATTGCATAGCATGTGAATAGCTTAAGCTATCCAATATAATAGTCATGTGTACCAGATACAAAATGCCTGTAACATGCAAGTAGTAATGAAGGTAAGAAATACACTACTGTGTTAATATCACAGGACATATGGCACGTGTCAAGTGTCCACGCAGGACACAAATGTCCATAATGGGGCCTCCCCTGCAAAGAGGAACAAGTGCCAACCCCACCCCCCACTGAAGTATCGGCAGTAGAAATACAACCCAATGACACACCAACACCACCGTCCAACCCATGACAGCAACAAAAGCTGGACAAAGACCAACACGATGCGTGCACAAATAGGGACACATGTAAGCGGTGCTCACACAACCTTCAACAGGCCACCGAATAATAGTATGTACATACGCATGAAATGCTGTGAAGGATGTGTGGTAGTCCCCAGTATCACAGAGGTACGTACACATATACACTGTAACCAACCGTCACATATGTTCACTGTAACACAGCATACCTGCAGGTAATACATAGTTCAGTCATGTGCTACATAAATATACACATATGAATGATGACAGGGGATAGACAATTGTGAATGGGAACAATGCACAACATGGAATATGTATGATAACCGGCACCACCCACATCATTGTATGCCAACAGCATAAGCTATTGTCGGTTGTCCAAACACCCGTGTCTGTAAACACGGATTGAATATTATAGCAATAACCCACGCCTGGGTGTGGGTAATGCTGGATATACCCACGGTTGGCGTGATGCGGTCCCGAGGGCGAAGCCCGAGGGACCAAACAAAGGCAACCGTGGGTAAATACAGCATTACCTACACCCAGAAGTGGGTTATTGCTATTATACCATGACATCATGTAAGAAAATAAACTATTAATTCCCTTACATAATGGCATAGTAGAATGCCTGTCTGCTGCCCATCCGCAGAAGTCTGGCATCCGTGGCGGTGCTGATGTACTGCGCGAGATGTCCATTGCTAATGTCGAAACTGTCTCGCTATGTTAAATCCAGTTAACATAGCAAAACACTACAAAAAAGCAACGGAGAGCTTGCTGTCCCCGTCGCTTTGTTTTACAACCTGTCTCGCTATGTTAAATGTGTATAGCATAGCGAGACTGCCTCAAAGTAAGCAACGGACATCTCCGTGGCTTATTTAAAGCTGTCACGCTATGTTAAACCCATGTAACATAGCGAGACAGGTTTTAAATACCGAGGTATACTAATGGAAATAGGTCCGGGCGACCGGACCGTTTTCCATTACTATAACTCGATTTACAACGGGCACGCTGCCCAATCAGCGTGCACGGTTTGGAATAATGGGGGGGTTATGGTATAATGAACATGGACAAACCGTGCCCATGTGCCTCGTCTGACATTCGTACATGGTCAGGGCAGTTCTGTACACTAGGCGGACAAGACCAAACCCAGAGCACCACAGGAACACCCTGACAATCAAAGACCTGTATGCGTTGGGGCTATAAGCCTCTGTGATCTGAATATCCCTGCGGTTACACCATATGCATCCTGGGTCAAGAGCATTAGGGAATAGGGAATGTGTAACATGTAGTACCACTCTTTTCCCAGCAGGAGAATGGATGCCTGTGACGTAAGTGAGTGCGGGGGGGGGATATGTTAATGTAGCTATGTACCATGGGTATGCATATAAATGAGACAGAACACCAAACGTGTAGTGGTCACAGCAACCGGCCAACGTGAATGCAGTCCCGTTTGAATTACGACTATAGAACATATAAATGTGAATGTGTAATTAATGCGTCTGTGCCGCAAAGACAGTTACATATGTAAAGGTGGAAGTGTGTTCCGCATACGTCCGTTAACCGGATCAGAGATATGTCCCTGGAACTGTCACAACTAATACAGGCCACGTAAGCACACAGACTCGGTAAACATATGTAACCCGGAATACGGATATGCATGTGCGCCTGCGCGTAACCCACAATAAGGGAATGCAAGTGCGCCTGTGCGTGTGTGATCCGCTCACAGCAGAGTAACCTAATGCCATTTCCCCCACGTTAGTTATACATGTCTCAAAACTGTCAGCCTCTGAAAGTATGGAACTGGACAATGCCATGCAAAGTACTGGTACAAATAGTGAGAAACACATGATATGTGCTAAGACAAACATAGAAAGTGGATAGAATAACGGGTGTGTTAGTAGCAGGGATTGACGAAGGTTATGCATCTGTAACCTGACCTACTTGTCAGAAGGTGCCACCGTAAGTCTCACATGAAATGCCAGCAAATTGCCAGATAGACACAGGTCAATGTAAAACACACCTAAGATAAAGGGTCAACCATCCGTACACTCTGCCAGTATCTGTACAGTGGAAAGGTATGGTATGGTTATAGATGTGTGTACACAGGCAATTTATTTATTTATTTTATCTTATTTTACATTTGTTGACCGGGATAGTCCGACTGGATATATGTCCATTGTCAGCGGAGTCCCGGGTAGAAAAGCTCCGACAGGGTTAACAATGACAGATAGTTACAAAGACATATAGACAATTTACATAGTTTACAATGAAAAAGATTTTTACAGTAGAAACTACAGTTGGTTACAGTTCATTATATTCACGATAATTTGCAATTAGTTGAGTAAGACAAAAATGGCCTATTCTTTAGTTAATATGTGTTATTCTAGATTGATCTTATAGGTTGAATTGCTCATAGGACTGTTATGATTTGGAGAGGGTAGAGTTCTTTTAGGACAGTCATTTTAGACAGACATTAACAAAGCAAGGTATGAAACGAGGAGTTTACATGTATATATGTACACACAACAGACCTATGTCCCGTATATATGACACATGGATATAAATATGCCAAGTAATAGATAATATGGGTAGTCAAACAGACATCCACGAATGGGGAACATACAGCAGCAGTCAAAATCACTGGCCAGAAAGTGACAGTCCAGCAAGTTCTACACTTTAAACATGCACACTGGTGTCCATTGTAGGACTCCAAAAATGTATCCATTCGCAGCACCTGCTACGATCGACGCAAAAGAAGTGACACCCGCAAATACGAATCAGCTATACATGCACTAAAAGCAGGTTCAAGGGTGATGACACATGTGTCCATGAAATGCAGGACATATGGACAGATATCCCTAGAGTGAGGAGTGCATATAAGTGCGTCCACATCCCAGTACCGCACACATTAACCATGTGTAATGTGTACCATACAGTGTTGCAGGCATGGGAACCTGGGTATGCAGAAATGGGCCTAGGTGTTGTTTGGCGGATAATCCGTAGGCCCGCCCCGTGGGAGGGATGTGGGTATAGCACATGCCTTTATCCCCACTAATGGTGCAAAGCATCCACTGGATAATGCGGAAAGCAGGTTGGAAATATGTACAGCCCTATATCAGTGTCCTGTAGGCGATTCCCATGGATGGACATGCGTACGACCAAGATGGTACCCATAACTGGAAAACTGTCAGAATAACACAGCTGCAGTAAGGCATAGTACAGGAAATACAGATAGGGACTATATTATAAATACCCCAGACAAAGTCAGACCGTTGTGCGAATACTGGCGTAGCCATGAATACGGATGTTATGGGTGTCACCAATCATGCAATGGAAATAGCGGTCACCATCACCTACCGCACAGTCCGTAATGCCTAGGCAGCAATCAGCTAGGAAGGCACATCACTATGTGAAACGTAACAAGGGCAAAGGCCGAACGTCAGGGCGTGTACACATAATGACAACAGGTCAAGGGTATGAAGGAGGTAACCTGTCCAAAATACATGTACTGAACCGGTGATACTAGGCGGACAGGTGAGAAGAAAGACAGCAGGACAAATGTGCAAACATGTATAAGTCATACCCCGGAAGATGTGAATGACAACGTATGCCCCGCGAAGGTCAATGTGGAAGGTAACCAGACACAAAGGTAAGTGTCCCCCAGGGTGTCATGACGTGTCAACATAACAATTACCAGGCCCCCATAGTCGTACATGAGCCCCGCCACTGACAGAAAGCGCAAATACGCACACATATGGTACATGAAAGAACAATTAGTGTGGATAAGCAGATGTAGACCTGTGTGAGGAGTACAACTGTCTGCGTGGGTGTGTCATGCAAATACAAAGTAATGTCATGCGGTCTGTCATGCCGCCATACACTGTGTGTGTATTGTAGTCAGACAGTAGGTATGTTGTATCAGACACATACTCTGCAACTGCACAGATGTACGCAGACTGTGTAGAAGTATGCCTCATATGTTTGCTGTGTTCCACGTAACAGTAACAGTCCGGCACCCTCATGATAACTGATGACAGGAAACAACGACAAACATGCGATGAAGACACCAAATCAGACAGAAATGCCATACGCATGCATAACATATCACTGTGCCCACTATCAATGTTTCTAAGAGCAACATGTCATGACTGGCCCTGAGTGTCCCACTATCACATAAGGCCTTGTCCAGATATACGCTCCTTGAGGTGGAGTGTTATGAACAGACACAGATACATGTGTGTGGAAACATTATTATCCACTGCAAGACGATGAAATGTGCTGCAGTAGGAGGGGCAGTACTGTCTGCAGGTATGTGCTGAAATGCACATTAAACAGCAGTCTACATGGATTACCTATATTGGCGACACCTGCACAGATGATTATAGTGGGACATACACACGACCATGCACACAGCTCAGATAGACATACACACACCATAAACAGGCAATGATACACTAAGTCTATGGCATGTATGAGTACAGTGACAGTACAGCAAGGATAGCTGTCTGCCAAGATATACAGCAGATGTCTGTAGGGCGTGTAACACCTCCCGGAACACGGACGTTGCATGGACATTTGGATCTGCATCGTACCACATTGCTATGTGTAAGCTGTGCACATATGCGATACACGGGACTGACAGCTGTCCATGCAAGAGCAGCGCCATGGGCATAAAATATGTATATGTATATACATCGAGAGAGATACAGACAGACACATGTGGCAAGGCCGGTAGTGGAACCTACACATCACTACCCTATCACACCACAGCAGGACGCACGTAGAGAACACGCTATGGAGGTCGATAACCACAGCAGACACACAGGCAGTCCACTAGCTGCGTCTCAACATCCGCAAACACAGAGATGTCAGCAGGATATATGTGTGTTGCGAAGCGTCTAAAACCATAACCTACGAACCCATGCGGCTGGGAGCATAGACACACACACACACACACATCTGGCAGGCATGGGAATTGACCTTACACCTACCTACCCTATCGCACGACAGTATGACACAATGACAGAACGCGCTATGGAGTACTGAACACAGCACTGTCAGAGGCATACGTCTAGGTGGGTGACATCATCCGCAAAGGAATAGACGCTGATAGCAAATGTATGTGTTGTGAGGCATCTAAAAGCATCACTGTCTCCAGAGGCAGCTGGAAACACACACACACACACACACACACACACACACACACACACACACACACAGTGGGAAGGGCTGGGAGTTGAACCTACACCTAACTATATGAACACACTACAGCATGATGCATTTACAGAACGCGCTACCGAGATTACTGAGCACAGCACTGTCAGAGGCATACTTCTAGGTGGGTGACATCATCCGCAAAGGAATAGACGCTGATAGCAGATGTATGTGTTGTGAAGCGTCTAAAAGCATTACTGTCCCCAGAGGCGGCTGGAAACACACACACACACACACACACACACACAGTGGGAAGGGCTGGGAGTTGAACCTACACCTAACTACATGAACACACTACAGCAGGATGCATTTACAGAATGCGCTACCGAGATTACTGAGCACAGCACTGTCAGGGGCATACTTCTAGGTGGGTGACATCATCCACAAAGGAATAGACGCTGATAGCAAATGTATGTGTTGTGAAGCGTCTAAAAGCATTACTGTCCCCAGAGGCGGCTGGAAACACACACACACACACACACACACACACACACACACACACACACACACACACACACACAGTGGGAAGGGCTGGGAGTTGAACCTACACCTAACTACATGAACACACTACAGCAGGATGCATTTACAGAACACGCTACCGAGATTACTGAGCACAGCGCTGTCAGAGGCATACCTCTAGGTGGGTGACATCATCTGCAAAGGAATAGACGCTGATAGCAAATGTATGTGTTGTGAAGCGTCTAAAAGCATTACTGTCCCCAGAGGCGGCTGGAAACACACACACACACACACACACACACACACACACACACACACACTGGGAAGGGCTGGGAGTTGAACCTACACCTAACTACATGAACACACTACAGCATGATGCATTTACAGAACGCGCTACCGAGATTACTGAGCACAGCACTGTCAAGAGGCATACTCCTAGGTGGGTGATATCATCTGCAAAGGCAAGGATGCCGATAGGGAATGAATACAGAGTGAGCAGTCACACAGCATGTTACTATCCCAAGGTGGACGTACAGTAACATGGCAGTGCTGCACTCGGGAATACTACCTATCTACGGAGCAGTACAGCACGAAATGGATACGAGATGCACCACAGACAGTACACCCTTTGAGAGAGCAACCAGTGTGTATGATGTAGGCATCCATTGTGGCATAGCAACTACATATAATTCGCATGGACGGCCACCATGGCTATGCAGGATGTCATTGGGCATGGCTACACGCCTAGTATCAGACATCGGTGCCGAATGTACTGTGTGTCCATGCATGGCGTACTGGGCATGCTCACACACTTAGCATTTGCAAAGTGCAAACATGCATACACATGGAGTGTAATCATGAAAGGGCAGAGTGTGGAACGTACTGTGTGTCCACCTACACAACAGCAAACCGGGCATGCTCACACACTTAGCGGTTGCAAAGGGGAAACATACATGCACACGGGGTATACTCACAGAAGGGCGCAGTGTGCACTGTACTGTGTGTCCATCTATGCAACTGCTTACTGGGCATGCTCACACACTTAGCATTTGCAAAGTGCAAACATGCATACACATGGAGTGTAATCAAGAAAGGGCAGAGTGTGGAACGTACTGTGTGTCCACCTACACAACAGCAAACCGGGCATGCTCACACACTTAGCGGTTGCAAAGGGGAAACATACATGCACACGGGGTATACTCACAGAAGGGCGCAGTGTGCACTGTACTGTGTGTCCATCTACGCAACTGCTTACTGGGCATGCTCACACACTTAGCATTTGCAAAGTGCAAACATGCATACACATGGAGTGTAATCATGAAAGGGCAGAGTGTGGAACGTACTGTGTGTCCACCTACACAACAGCAAACCGGGCATGCTCACACACTTAGCGGTTGCAAAGGGGAAACATACATGCACACGGGGTATACGCACAGAAGGGTGCAGTGTGCACTGTATTGTGTGTCCATCTACACAACTGCTTACTGGGCATGCTCACACACTTAGCATTTGCTACGCGCCGTCCAGCATGCAGACGGAGTGTACACACTGCAGGTCACAGTAAGGTAAACCTGTCCACACGCACAGGGTGGTCACACATGCAGTTACTCGTACACACAGATGACATCACAGGCGTCACGGGTGCAGGTCAAACATGTACACACTGCAGTGAACACTGTAGCTGCCATGCCAGCACCATGTCATCAGTGCAGCAGTAAGCCTCACGGTCCAACAACAGCATGTGACATATGTCCACAGGTCTGTATAGCAGTGTACACCAGTTGTGCAGAGTACACATGTACTAACAATGATCCAACATGTGTGATGTAGTCCACCCATATCTGTATACATGGACAGGTCGGCTCCACACATACCACGGCCCTGACACAGCTGTGACACACGACTGCTGCTGTACCAGAGTGAACCAACGTCCGGATATGTCATACATGTGACTGTCTGGATGTGTGCATGGACTGCACACATGACACATACAAAGCCTGTGATGTACCACATGCATAACATTGGCATACGCGGTGCTACACACACAAATGGAAGGTGGACCCATGTCTGTGGAATGCTCCCACTACAGGGTGTAGCGGTGTTGACTGGGACACATACCCTTGTATTGTTTGCCTGTGACAGCTGTGATACCATACCACAGTCCATGTTTCATGTATGTCAACACACATGTCAAAACGTAGCAATGCATACAGACATGGCAACAGGAGACACATGTGACACGTGTACTGTGCACAGAGCAGCCATGCATGAGCAGTGGCCGATGTCCATAACATAGTTGCAACACCCTACCACATGCGTACCCATCATAGGGGCCGTTATATGGTGGCATAGAAACAGCACGTATGGAGGTATGCATGTACATCATGTGTTTAAACACCTGTCTACATGCATGTGTGCAGGTGGTGGCTCACAGGTGTATCACACACCATCCTACCCTGCCATGTGCATACAGTATGCTATGTCGCTGTTACATGACAGTGCTGACATAATGCATACCCAGCAGTCAGGTGTCATCGCCTGTATGTCACATGGCAGCTGTAACACCTACCACCTACCAAGTGCATATATCAGCACATCTGCCAGATACAGTGTTGGTACACATAATGCACTACATACCGCTGCATGCCTGCACATGTATCATATGGCGGGTGTAGTATTCCCAGCACTGACATGTGTGCATGAATGTGTGGCCATGTATGCCACATATCGGGGGGAATATGTCCCACGTGCTACACATCCCTGTACACCATAGTAGAGATCTGTACATACCTCAGTGTGGGGTGCATGGATTTGGATGGTGCAGTACATGCAACACGTTGTCTCTCCGTGTATACATGTGTGGTCACCACAATGTGCATGTGTCGACATGTTTGTATGTCTGCTGCTTGGTGTGAGGGTGTATGCAAATATACTGTTGTGAACGGACACTAACCACACAGGGTGACCATCCCGTACTGGTGCTGCATTGCACAACCCTGTCGATGCCATAGGTGTGAGTCATACTGGCCACCTGTGCAAGTCCACCCCCTGTGACATGGCGTGTGGGTGCATAGTATTGTGAGGGTGCTGACCACACAGGCAGGTGTCCCCATCTGCACACTATGGGGTGTGCGTCATAGTGGTGTACACCCCACAATTGCGACCATATTCCTGTACTGTTACAGGGTCTGACTGATGCACAGCGTGTCCCACAGCTGACAGGTGACACGTGAAGTCAGTGGCCAGCACGCTGTGTACGACACCTGCACCATGTCACCATACTTGTAGTGTGTCCTGCTATGTATGTGACGTCTCTGTCCACTGTAGCCTGTGGCACCGACCACATGCGTCAGGTGCAGTATATGTGTGGACTTGTGTGTCATGTAGGTGTCCAGGCAGGTTGCGGGTACATGTAGTATGCTGCTATTGCGAGATGTGCCTGTGGGTAGTCCACAGCTACACGTGGGGGAATGATAACAGTGCTCCCTGTAGGCACATGCGAGTACACCATAGGAGGGATTCAGGTTATCAGAACCAACATGGTGGTACACATGTAACCGTCACACATACCGTGAACACATCACAATGCATGCTGCACCTGCACAACATGGTATGTCTGCTGCATGTTGTCAGAACACAACCCACGTCACATACGCATCTGTCAGTTTTCATACACATCCTACGCTATGCATACACAGGTATCACATACACCTCTCACTATCCTGTCCACCCTGTGCATCAGAATATATTTGCATAACCCTGCACCGATGGTGTGGATGACAGGGATGCGGCAGAGGCTTCATCATATGCACAGGGTGATATGTTAGCCAGGGGCATAGGCTGCACCAATGGATAACATCATGTGTGTGTGTAAGGGCCGGTGAGTTTACTGGGCATGTCTGTGCAGAATGCATGTGGATGTGGTGGAGCCCTACAGTTGTGTCTGCTGTGTGTGGGTATGTGTGTACACAGTTCAGCCATATGTGATGCCTACATGGGGTATAATTGACAGCCCCAGACTGTACAGTGCAGGTTGTACAGCTCACTGTGTCCGTCCGCGGCCACGTGACCTGTGCCTGCCTGGGGTTGCACGGGCACTACCAGGTGGAGGTATAGAGTGGCTACTGTCCGATGACACATGTCCGCTGGAACAGTGTCCATGATGGGACCGGCCAGGGCCATGTCCACGTGGCCTGCTGTGTCCTGGTGTGGACAGTGCAGCACCAGCTGCACTGCTACTGCTACCGGCACTATGGGAGTGGGCATGAGAGGTGGCACGCACACGTCGACCTCCACTAGGTGGTGTTGCTGGCCTACGCTCACGTGTCCTATACCTCACCCCTACCAGGTGTTCCAGCACAGACAGCTCACGCTCGTGGATTGCCATGCCTCAGTCGAGGATTTCAACCATTTCACCTAATCGCCTATCCAGTACATTAGCAATCTGCTGTTGAGCATTCGCCAATGAATGGATGTTGTCATTTAGGGTATGGATTGCAGCCCTCTGCAGCCTCTGCCCTTCTTGGTTCTGCCGTTCTGCACGTGCCTGTGCCGCCATTACAGTCTGGAACATGCGTCTGGTGATACCAGCTGCTGCGCCCTGTACTGCAGGTGCATGTCTGCCAGAGGTCCTCCTACGAGCAGCACCAGCCACATGCCTGTGTGGCACATCACCAGTCATTACACTGGCAACATGGTGTGTAGTCACACCTTCTGTAGCCACCACACATTCCTGTTCAATGCCAACAGACGCTGACTGTCCTTCCTCTATGGGCAATGGTGATGTGGTATGTGTTGGCATCAGAACCGTGTGCGGGGATGAGGGGGACATAGGTGGGATGGTAACCAATGGTGCAGATTCTGCCCCTGACAACCCTGCCTGTACCTCATGCATATGGTCATCACCGCTAGTATCTGTGGGGACACTAACATCAGATGGACCGCAGGAGGGTAACGCACCTACACCACCTGTGAATGCAAAGACATACTGTAAGGTACATTACACACTGACACACACACACGCAGACACACACACACAGACACACACACACAGACACACACACAGACAGACACACACACACAGACACACCATTCATGTGATATTTCAGATGGCATGCAGCATTCCTGCACTACAGCACAGGGAATGCAGCTCAGACATTAATAGTGTTAGTACACACAATACACCATGTGGCCAAACAGGTTAACAGTACACATGGCTGATGTTACTGACATGTAATCCGTGACATGTGTGTGCACATGTATACATGTGTGACACAACATGGTCCACCACATGCCACACCATCATAATGGCTGGTGCAGTGCAGTGTGTACAGCCTACAGGTACATTACACACACACACACACACACACACCCACAGACACACACCCACAGACACACACACACACACACACAGACACACCATGCATGTGATATTTCAGATGGCATGCAGCATTCCTGCACTACAGCACAGGCAATGCAGCTCAGACATTAATAGTGTTAGTATGCATACCACCCTGGGGTGCACACTACATCAAGCAGGTGTCATATCAGTAGGCATGCAGTACACACAATCATGGTAGTTTGCATGCATCACCATGATACACCATGTGGCCACAAACAGGTTAACAGTACACATGTCTGACGTTACCTTGACATGTAATCCGCTGACATGTGCAGTGACATGTATACATGTGTGACACAATGGTGTCCCGCCACATGCACCACATCATAATGGGCTTCACAGTGCAGTGTTGTGTGTACAGCCTACAGATAAAATGCATGTTTAGCACATATGTATGTGCAGGTGTGGTTAGTGTGAGCCGTGTACATAGCTATACAGTGTGGAGTACTGGCACTGTGCCACTGCATGGCAACATGATTCATGTATGTTGCTGTGCAATGCATAACATGGACGCATTGCATTGCCATGACTGCAACACAGTCATGCTGTTCCACAGCACGTATATGGTAGACATCGGTGACACCTCCGGTGGCTGCAGACAGGCATTCGGTTGTCGGTGTAACACATCAAATGTACAGGTGGTCCACTACGGCTATGATTGCACTATGTGTGGACAATGTGCAACGGGGTCTATCCACATCAGGCGTACTGTGTGGCAACATGCCTGTGGCTATCACCCATGGCCATGTGTGAACGGGACTTGGACAATTGTGTGTGATGGGCATCTTGTACACATGTCTGTGGTGTCCCATGTGACATACACCCATACATGTCAGAGGTGTCACAATCCACAGGGCTATGCAGACAACAGTGTGGATGTTTGTTATGTCGGGTGTAGGTCATGTGATGGTTGATGGTGTGACAATATTGCAGACAGAACACCACAAGCTTGGGACATGTCGGGTGGCATGTCACAATGTGTGCACACAATGTAGGGGCATATGTCACATTGGTGACACCTGTGTGCTGCCCTGATCACTGCTCACTGTGTGGTACTGTGTGCGTACCACGAATGTTGTTCCAATGCATACTACATATGCATCCATTGTAGAACACCTTCACCGTGGTATGCATAGCTGACCGCACATATCACATTGACAGGTACTGTGGTTTCATGCCGGTGTATAATAACGGTTGTATCTACTGCACACGGGTGGCATGTGTGTGTCTGGTGGTGCAACCTGTATAACGTGACTGGAACTAAACCCAGGTGTGCATGTTATACCTGGCCACATGGCAAATAACTCTACACTGTAACATGCCTGATACTGACAACAGTCTCACCTGCGACGGACCCATGTCTGTGCGACACGCCAGAGGTACCTGTATAGGGGCGACACAACAGTATAAACATTATCCATGACTGTATGACAGCCACAGTTCGCACTGTGCATGTGACATCATGTACCTGTGTGATAGCATATGGTATGCACACGTCTGCATACACAACGTAGCATACTGTAGTATGCGGCTTGTGTGCCCATATACCTGGCATGTGTTGTTACTTTACATGATGTACAGTGACACCTGCAACTACAGTGGATATCATACTCATATGCAGGACTGACTTACCAGGCAGCTCCAGGCTCATTGGTTGGGAGACACCCACCTCCACGATGGTGGCTAGTGTTTCTGCATGCTGTTCCCTGGGTGTCCCCAGACTGGCCAGTAGCTCCTCTGTGTGTGTGAGTGGGGGCTGGGTTGGTGGCCCACCACCTGTTCCACCTTGTTCTCTGGCGATTGCAGTGGCACGCTGTTTCGCATGCCATATGAGGTCCGTGCAGTGTCGGCGTACCTGCTGGTAGGTGCGGTTGTTGCCACCCACGTCATTCACCCTCCTGCGTATATCCTGCCACAGGTCATCCCGCTGCTGCGCTTGCTGTGGCGCATGGCTGAACAGCACGTCACAGTTGTCATGGAGCAATGGTATGATTACTTCATCCTCCTGGCGGCTGAAGGCTGGGAGTCGTGAACGTGGCATTATCTGTAAGACATAATGATGGTGACAGGTCACATTCACGCTGATGTACTGGCATACCGCTGAACATACATTGCTATGACATGTACGACATCTGCACAGTAATCTCTGGGACGCATCATGACACTGACACAGCCGACGTGTTGCTGCCACACCTGTCACACCGTTATGCAGTGGATATCATATCATATCTCTGTGTCAACTCATCACACTGTACATACTCCATGTAGATGGTAACTTGCTGTGGACATGTGTACCTGCCTGCACCTGTGTTCTTACCAATCTGCACTTGGCCCGATGTGTCCACAGTACTACTGTTCACCTGGATGCTGTGTATATGTCACATAGCATCACAGACGCAGCCGTTATGGACGTCAGCAGTGGCACTGCACACATACACATGGACACCTGTACATGCATGTGTTTTGCCATATACATCTACTCAGCACTGTACGGGTGTTGGACATCCTGCCACGGCTCGCCTGTATTGCACATGTGATACACATGGGACAATGTGTAATCATATGACATTTGCAGGGATGGTCACACATAGCATGTGCACGCACATTTTACATGCTGTCACACAGCAATTGTGACACCACAAGGTGCATCAGTGCCACATTACTGATCCAGTCAGTTGATAGTGCATGTGCCATGTGGCCATCGCACCATGTATGACTGTGATGGCATGTGCAGCCGTGATGGACAGGGTTGCATGGTATGGCAGGGTATATCACATATATGGCACAGGGATGTGTCCAGCCTGTGGAATACCAGTATTGGGACGGTGGCTGTCCATTCCATATGTCATTTATATGGGTATATGGACATGTCGCATGTCCATCATCATGGTGTGGACAATGTCCTTCTGCAAGGTAGGCAGCATGCTGCATGGTGGGGGTGTGTATGGTGCATGCTGGTATCGCACACCCATGCATAAACATTACCCCTGACAGGTGCTATGTGCTGTAATATTGTTCAACACAGTGCTGTATATGCCCGCATGGTGATATCCCGTGCACATGGATGGTACCCCGACCTGACATGGGTACCTCATATGTCTACATCCAGTGCCTGCTGTCACCACCATGTCAGCGGGTGCACCGCACAGCACCATCCCTTCCACAGTGACCATGGTGTTGAGCACAGCCGAGGTATTCATTTATGGGGACGGGGATGTTCACATAGCGGTGGCAATGCTGGTATCATCCATCAGACCATAAACTTATGACACACACCTCACACACACAGCCCATTCAGTATGTTGTTCGCAACACTGACACAGCTATACTGCTAGGCCAGGTCCATTCCCAGCCGTACATACACAGATGCATAACATGTCTCTCTGTGGCATGGGCTACAATGACGGTGGGGTTCAACACATACCGTGTTCGACTGTAGCTGGCGCTGATGTTCTGTGCACATGTCAACACATTAACCCTGTTCTACTGTAGCCAGCGGTGATGTGCTGTGCACATGTCAATGCTGCACATTGTGTTGATGTCTGTCTGTCAACAGGCCACTGGTGGAACACGCAAGGGTATTTGTAATCAAATATACATGCCGCCCTGTACAGCTGTACTGCTAACATCTCAGGTGCTAATGTGTCATGGACATGCACACCTTACCTGGAAAGGTGATAGTGCATTGCCACCTGTACTCATCACCTCTTGTGGGTTGCTATTATCCAACACCCTATTTGTATTGTATTGTCAAGCTATGCACCTGTGCAGGACATGTGAGCATGTAATGCGCTACTGCGTACCTTTGCACCCATTGCACAACATGTCACACAGGTACACTGGCAGTCATACACTTCACAGCTTGCTGATGGTACGACAGGTGTTGTACACACTTAACACATATCCTGTGGGACATGGTCGTATGTACAGGCATGTCCAACCATCACGTACCAGTGCTACCCCTATATGATGGATATGTCGTACATGTGGCAATACAGCAACTGTCACATGTACTCGTGCAATGCCCCCCTACCGTACAGCGGTACTGCCTGTGGGAGATGTGCTTCTGCATCCATGCTGTGCCCATAGCTGTCAGTTGTACATCATTACATGCAACGTACCTCATTTGGTGTTCTAACGGGTGCATGTTCATCACGGCACCACATTGGAAGGGTCTGTCACACAGTCATTGTTGTACACAGTTTACATGCCAGCCATGGCTTACTAGATGGGAATCATTGTAATTCATTGGGATATCATATTTATACATTGGAGCAGCGTATTCCAGCCATCATATACCCTTCCTAGATGACACTGTTAGGCAGCCAGTAGTAGGTGTTCTACGATCTGCACATTAGTCACACAGTATGAGGGCTACTGTTACCCATTCTGGGGACAGGGTGCTGACAGCTGTGGATGGGGGTGATGCTGTCGACAACCATGACTGCACCTGACGGTCACGTCTGGATGGGTAACATTCACAACACACACCGACCATCACGTAGTAACACATCATCTACAACAATGGACATTCCTGCAAGAACAATGTATGCAATATGTCTGTATGACCACTGTAGGCACCACTGGTGGCCCCCAGCATGGCAGCCAACATCAGTGTATATCCCGCAGACTCATGGGTTACACCATTCACAACACACCAGTCACGGATGATGCTGTTGTGAATCACACTGCAGTTCCACACATCATGTTACACAAGGCATCATGCACTGAGATGTTGCGGACTGGTGAACACCTCTGAAACTCAACATACGCACACATGACACATCACCTGGTACAATATATCTCTCATACATCATGTTATTGTGACTGCCCTGTGATGGCAATACACAGACTACGTGTACTGGGACATGCAATGGCTCACCGGTGTTATAGCCCTCTGGGTGTGTGTCTAGCCATGGTGTACAGTCGGCAGTGGTCTGGACATGGGGACACTGTACATTGACCTACTGTGTCACTGCAACAGTTGCCTATGCTCCTACTGTTATTGTACAGGCATGTGGTATCTGACTGCTATGACAGTCCAGGTCAAACACAATGCTGTGGCACTCATGACCTGCAGCCATTGGCCTGGGGTGTAGAGCACACATGTACATCATCACATGCTATACTGCCTCTCTGGCAGTTTCACATAACTGTCACCGGCAGGGCTGTAACTGGCAGGCACGGCATGGGGTCATGTGGAACAATGCTTGCATCTTCCACTGTGATGCACACAAGCGGGGCACACACACTATTGCACCACTCACATATCTCTGCGGTGACTGGGACCTGCCTCCATGCTCTGCGCAGCACACCTGCGATTACGGATTGTACACGGACCGTACCTTCCAGGCACATACCTGGACCAGAACACCCACAGATGAGGGGTTCACACATCACACAGTGTTTTGCACACATACTGGATAGTTGCTTAACACAATGCATCATAGGTGCTCCATGTGCAGATAACCGTGTTTGTGACCGATATACACATTGTAACACGTGACAGAGTCGACAGTGTACACCACAGGTTACATACCGTCTGTGTTGTTATAGTGTATATTGGGCCTCAGACAGCTACCACTGCTGTGTGCTGACAGTAACCCACACTTCCCTGGGATAGACACCCATGTACCTACACATGCTTGAGTCATGCACTCCACTCAGCTGGGTGAAACAATACACAGCACATACCATACCTACACTACCCTTATCATGAACACTAACTCCATGTGACTGGTGTGACACACCTGGGTTATCCCCTCTTTGGTGGATTCAACACATATGCTACACGGCCTTGCTAGCCACACTCTGGAAACACACCCATTACAGCATGCACGGAACATGTGTACTACAACAACTACTACGGACATCTGCTGACAGAAGTTGTTAACATCATGACACCCAAGCAGATGGACACTGCACATACATATGCTGACACATACCACAGTGCGCTGCAGTAGCATGTACACAATTGCAGGAATCATGCTATTCCACACAGAGACATGGCGGTACTGACCAGTTCACAGACGCCACTGTGGTGGTCATGTTCCATGCACATATGATGTACAACCACATGTACAGGCTGTTGCACAGTGGTGTACATTCACATGTGTGGGGTGCATCACTTTTCAGCCATGGTGGGTCCCCGAGGTCCATCATCACATACTCCAAGGCTAGCTACCTAAACATGACTGCTGCACATTGCGGTGTGGGGCCTCAGGCATTGTGGTGGTATGTCAGTATTCTTTGGCAACATCCACATCTGATGTCACATACAATAGTCACCCAAGCATTGCAGACCGAGCTAATGTTGGCAACGTGCCAGGCGATGGCGTACTTACCGACAATACACCCTCTCACTCACTACAGGGTCGCAATCCATACATGGCCATCGTAGTGTCCCTGTGGTCACATACACAGTACTGACATGCACACAATATGTCCTGGGACACTGGCCCAATGTCACCTTCCAATGTCCCTGGCTGTAATGTCCCACGAACCTGTTCGGTATATGTCTCCGCACCAGGCCACTAATTCACTGCTAGCCTTTTGTCAGACATTGTGGACCCTGACTGCCGCACAGCAGCATTTATCGCACTACACATGGGTGGCACTGCATTGCACGAGTGGGACTATAGTCATACACCCATGACTGGAACATTCTGCATGGCAATGGGGCACATCCTCAGGAACATGATTCCCACACACATTGATGGCCTCCAGTCCTTTCCTAGCACCTGTGTTGGGCTTGTGTATGCCACAGCAAGGCACATACACATGCTGGCCACCTGTCATGCAGTTGCATGGGCAGTTGAGGATGGTACGGAGGCCGACACATCATACGTTGTCCTCACATTGCCTTTCAGCAACATTCCACATTCTGGTATTGGCAACATACACATCCACCTGCACATCATACCCTGTGTCTCAGGATGTTATGCTATGTGGCTCATGGACTGTACACACAGTGGTGCCAGCATACCATAGTACCTACTACATGTTAGGTACATATTGCATTACACAGTCCTCAGTCATATGGCCACTCATGTTCACTATATGCTTACATACGGAACATGCTGTCACAGAGTACTGTCCATGCCTAGATTTCCCACACCTACATACCAAGCGCCATTATTGCTCCACCAGCTCATACCGATACCAACCATACAGGTGTCAGTGTGGCGGATACTTCATATGCATATCATGGCATCAGGATGCATGACACATGGTGCATGCACATCACCTTTGCATACCAACATTCACCCACTGACTATCACATGGATAGTGGTCCCGTACATACATATCACATTGTACATGGTTGCAGTACACACATATGCCACACACAGTCCTGTGGTTACCGTATTCCACTGTGGCATGGATATCCTTCTGCAAGGCCACACCTATCTGTACTGTGTGTGATGCTGGTACATAGGTAGCCATTGTACCTGTGAACTACACACATCTACACACAGTCAAGGGTACAATAACACATTTATGGTGTACCTTCAACAACAGCTACAGCTTTACATGGCACAACATTGACATGCCACGATGTTTACTGGGCTCAGACAGTTTACATATGCGGCTGACATATGGACAACACATCTGTACACATCTGCATACCACATACTCAGGGGTGTCTTCTGCTCTGACACGGCCCATGTCCTCCACATTAGTGATGCATATTTATTTTATTTTTATTTTATTTTTATTTTACATTTGTTGACTGGGCTAGTCTAGCTGGATAGATGTCCATTTTCAGTAGAGGCCCGGGGAGAAAAGCTCCACACACAAAGGAAAAAAGCCCAATAGAACAAAGTAAACATCTTTGTAACAAATGACTAAGATAGAAGAATGTCCAAAAAGGACAGGTTACATAAAGACTATAGTAGGCAGAGAAAAATACATATATATATATATATATATATATATATATATATATATATATATATATATATATAAAACTATACTCCTCATACATGCCATCTGCGGTGGGCAGTGTGAACAGAATGCTCCTGGATATGTGCACACATGCCACACTGCATGGGCTGGGCTTCTGTGTTACTTCCACGAACACAACACACAACATGCTGTGGAACATAGGTCCTGTGTACATCCCACAGGGACACACGGTAGCACTGTTCATGTGATACCTCCCTTGCTGTTTGAGTGACACGTAGTCCTGGTACCACCACAGCAGTGGTACTGTGTAGTGGTGCAGTTGACACCTGCCTCTGCTGTTCACAGGACACTACCATGGAGAGGTGACACTACTGTGTACACTGCCCATGTGCTTACACGTGGACCTGCCAGACTGCATTGTTGCCCACTGTGCACCTGTGCAGCTACTACAAGTCCTTTGGGCATGGTTACTTGGTGTCCCTTCCATTTAGACTAGCTATCATGCTACTACTCTGTCCCATACCTACAGGCCATATGTATCCTGTTATTGTACATTCAATAGGCGATACCTGTGTTATGTATGATATGCCTGTGATACTGTGTATGATATCTGTCATATCTACCTAGACAACTTTACATTACACATATTTCACATACTATCCCCTAATGCAGGGCATACTTGCACGTCGGCCACACCTTACATATGACATCAACGGTATATGCTCATACACATGTGTGCTGTGACAGTATACATACATGTACTATCCCCTGCTATGGCGCTTCCTTGTTGGACATCCACTGCCAGCAACAGCGTGTGGTATGGCATTGTTCTCTTTAATGCCCTCCTGTGGCATCCCTTGTGGTGTCTCCGCTGTGTACATGATGTCCCACTGCTGTACACACGGTGTCTACAAGCGTTGGTATGCTCAGCAAGATATCACTACATAACTACCTTTCACCACTTTCTGCATTATGGACAAGTGTAATTAATTACAACCACCATTCACATACAGTACAGCTTATTAATACAGATCATGCATTACACAACCTTACATATCGTGTGTTCTACATACCTTGTTGGTGTGTCGTTCCGTGTATCGTGTATCGTTTTTCCGTTTCCTTTCATTTTCGGTAGTACAATGCTGTTTCGGTATGAGCATACAGTTTGAATATCCTGAGAGTCATCCTTATATACGTCGATACCTGCAACATGTGGATTCATCCCACCAATTGCTGTTCCTCAGTGAGTAATTACGTGCATATCACCTGTGCATCTACTCCATTCAGAAATTACGCGTCGATACAGGGGTATAATTGGAGTCTCCACCTGGGCGTTGGCTATTTGCCCTACCTTCATGGAGATGGTCTGTATTGTGTTATGTTATGTGTAACTGCAACTGCTATGCGTAGCGAAATGTATATTTTGAAGTCATGTCACCCGTGGATTGTGTGTGACAGGTGTAGTATTTGGTTCGACATGTGGGTGTACCTGTCCTGCCGACGAATGATAACGGGGTATTGCATTCAGAACTGTAACATGGCTGTTGTATTCCTTTATACAATGCATGCAAGTATGCATCCGCCTTTAATTGTGTCTCCCACGCGATATGTTGTGGTTATGCAGATGTCATTGACTGACTGTATGTTTGTGCTGCTATTATGGTTTGTATTCCTTTAATATCTACGGTGGGGGATATCGGTGGTTGTACGTGACGGATACGGGTTGTGGGCCTTGCATCTCTACATGGACAGTATAGTTGTCTGTGTGCTCCATCCCTACTTGGAGAGGTAACAGTTAATAGTCTTTTGTTATGGGAGTGTGGGTTGGGCTGTTGTTAATTGGTTCCGATATCGTCTGCACTTGGCCTTGCTGCATGTATACCCTCGTAACTTCTGTGGTATATTAGCAGCTATGTGTACGTGAGTAATTACGTGCATATCACCTGTGCATCTACTCCATTCGGTAATTACGCGTCGATACTGGGGTATAATTGGATTCTCCACCTGGGCGTTGGATATTTGCCCTACCTTCGTGGAGATGGTCTGTATTGTCTTATGTTATGTGTAACTGCATCTGCTATGCATAGGGACAAGTATATTCTGCATTCAAGTCACCCGTGGATTGTGTGCGACAGGTGTAGTATTTGGTTCGACATGTGGGTGTACCTGTCCTGCCGACGAATGATAACAGGGTATTGCATTCCAAACTGTAACATGGCTATTGTTTGCATTTATACAACGCATGCAATTATGCATCCGCCTTTAATTGTGTCTCCCACGCGATATGATGTGGTTATGCAGATGTCATTGACTGACTGTATGTTTGTGCTGCTATTACGGTTTGTATTCCTTTATTATCTACAGTGGGGGATATCGGTGGTTGTACGTCACGGATACGGTTTGTGGGCCTTGCATCTCTACATAACCAGTATAGTTGTCTGTGTGCTCCATCCCTACTTGAAGAGTTAACAGTTAATAGTCTTTTGTTATGGGATTGTAGGTTGGGCTGTTGTCATGTGGTGTCAGTATCACCTGCAGGTGAGCTTGATGCATGTATACCTCCGTAACATCTGTGGTATATCAGCGGTTATGTGTAGGTGACAACTATCCCTTGTCAGTCTGTCCCAGATATTTGTAGTCATTGTGGTCCTGTTGTTGGGATAGCCTGTTTGCCAGTGGTTGCCACATATTCAGATGGGAATTGATTGTTTGACACTTGTAGAACACACAGCAGTGTTTACGGGCCAACACGTGGCCACGGTCAGTACTGGGGTAGCACATACATATTTCCGCGATACATACCTATTGCTGTGTGGCTTTGCCAATGTATCATATTGCATGTAACATATCAGTGTCGTACATGCAGGCATGACTATTACATACGTCCTTTCCATTTCTTATGGGGAATATTCCTGTGCTACCATCTGGGAC
The DNA here is from genome assembly GCF_019279795.1 of Protopterus annectens. NCBI lineage: Eukaryota > Metazoa > Chordata > Ceratodontiformes > Protopteridae > Protopterus > Protopterus annectens. The sequence goes on from NC_056728.1 coordinate 79,537,421, forward strand.
ATATTCACTTTGTATTGTTCTATGTCACGACACACCTAGCCAGGATGGGGCTGTCACTACTACTGTGGGACTAGTAGTGAACATATGCCTGAGGCTAGTTTACCGTATGCCTACACCTAATATTCTGCTCTGCCTCTAACTTGGCACCAACATACACATGTTGCAGACACACACACATTACACTCACACAGTGACGCACACGGCACCCTCAGCGCACACGTACACATACTACGGCACTCACAGGGACGGTTGCACACAGTACCTACATGGACCGCAAAACCGGCAGTGGTGTCTACCTCTCCCTTCATATCATCATACTATTACACGCGCATGTACTGTTACAGTACTGTGTTCTGGCAGTCTTTCAGCCTCGCGGTTATGCATATCGTTATGTTACACGTTCCATGGTTGGCGGTATCCTCTTATTTTGAACCTCCCGGATGTTCAGATTGTCGTTGCACTATGTATACTATGTACAGATATCACGGGATACCTCTCAGTCACCTTATATCCCTCTAATTCTCTGTCTTATCTGTATTATATATATATATATGTATATGTGTACATATTTATCTATATATATATATATATATATATATATATATATATATATATATATATATATATATATACATATATATATATATATATATATATATATATATATATATATATATATATATATATATATATATATATATATATATATATATATATATATATATATTTATATGTATACATCTTGCGGCGACCGTGGCAGGCACACAGCAATGCCATATGCTGTAGGACTCACGTACTGTTCAGGTGTTGGCATCACATGTTCCACTGGCTGTTGGGTTTACAGTGTTTGGGGGCTGCCTATGTTGGAGTCACACATAAGGCCACCCATACATTACACTTTACAGGTGGTCATGTTTGTGTGCCATCCATTTCACTGTGTGTGCAGGTGGGGAGGTGTCAGTCCATGGGGCCTACGCTGTCAGATTATGTGCTATACGTTCCCTCTTTGCCAAGGCGTAGGCATATTGGGTACACCTCCGTCTGCCTACTGGGGCTGGCACAGTGTGTTCCTGGTCCGGAACCCTCTGTGCCTGGACTGGCCTTGGCAATTGTGGTGGGCTTTGTGGCCCTTCACCATTATGTCCCTGCAGCAGCTGCTTCACAGGATCATATTATGTAGCATGGCACATACTATGAATATGTGGGCACATGTGCCTGGAGAGTACTGCAAGGCTCCACCAGATGTATCCAAGCACCGGAACCGTGATTTCAGCATCCCGAACACACGCTCTATGATTATTCTAGTTTGTGCGTGTGCCTCATTATGGCATTCTTGCATGTGTGTGTGTGTGCATTTCTGATGGGAGTCATCATCCATGGCTCCAGTGCATAGCCAGCATCCCCCACGAGATGGCCTTGTGGGATGTCCCCCCTGACAAATACCTGGTACAGCTGTGAGGCATGCCAGATATGGGAGTCGTGGTAACTTCCAGGGCTGCCAGCACACACATCCATGATAATGCCCTGGGCATTGCACATGACCTGGCAATTGATGGAGTGGAATCCCTTGTGGTTTATGTAGCGTCTACCCTGCTCGCCAGGTGGTGACTTGATTTGTATGTGCGTACAGTCTATAGCACCCAGTACCTCCGGGTATTGTGCCACATGGTGGAAGTGGCGCATATTGCTAGCCAACTCCTCCTGAGATCTGGGGAAGTATATATGCTCATTGGCATGTGGTAACATGGCATCCAGGAACTGGTGTAGTACCCTGGATGCTGATGCCTGTGAGATGCCCATTATATCTCCAGTTGGCCTTTGAAAGGTACCTGTGGCCAGTATTCGCAAGCTTACACATATCTTTGTGTCCACTGGGATGGGTTCCCCTCTGTTGTTTCTTGTTCTCAGGCGTGGCCAGCACAGCTCCACTATTTGCTGTAACATGTCCCTGTCCACCCTGTAACGCTCCACTATCTCCTGGTCATGTAGCCCCTGGTAGGTTACCCTTGGTCTGAACACTCTCCTCCTCCTCCGAGGCCTGCGGTGGTTGTCGGCATCCTCCTCCACAACACCGTCTGTCTCTAACACATGCTGATGGATCACAGCTACGGCAGCACCCAACATGTACATTTTAAAAGTTCCCCGTGTGTTTACACCTATGGTGCGGCATTTGCAAATACACGGCTGTGTGCATTCACACTTTATGCTATTGTGCTGTGCACACCGATGATGTCATAGGGTGTGTTTGTATGGCCGTATCTATGGGTTATCTTCCGTGTTTTACCGATGGAACTACAACAGTGTTGCCTTTGGTGTTGCATTACTCTTGCCTGCCATGGATTACCTTTTGACCTTCCCTTACTATTTCTGCACGTTGCATCTACCATTTTCTGGCATGCATCCTGCAGAGCACTGTCATTTCTACTTTCATGGACATGGCATATCATGTGTTTTGTGTGCTACTGCCGTTGTGCTGCCTGTCCGCTTTGCTCTGCTGTGTCAGGTCTTCTATCTTTGCAGTCTGCTACCTCCCCTACTTTCTTTGCATTCATATGCCTCCCCTTTCCCATTTTGCAGGTTTCTGCATGCAGAGTTGTCAGCTGCCGCCAATTGGCCTTCGTGGGTTGATTAGTGTTGATTGCTCATTAGTACTCCAATTACACTTCTTCCGCATTTCCTTATATTCTTCACATCACCTTCCTGTTTCCGATATTGTTTGCGGGGTGTGCGTCACATGACTAGGTTCCGGGAACGTTGACATCCTCGTACACATGCACTTTTGCGCGCATTGTGTGCTCTCAGCTAAACTATTACCCCACACCCCGGTCCTGCAGCTTTGATTTGCGATGTACAGCCCAGGTTTGCTGTGCTCCAATGTGCTTACTGCTACGGTGGCACACCCCTCTGCAGATGTCATGTATTCCCTCTGAGCCACTCCTCGGTGTATTACCACTGCGCCGTTTGGTACAACCTTACTCCGGCGGGGAATTTGCGATTCCGTATTATCTGCCTCATTTGCATGGCATTGACTACTAATTCATAGTTACCATGCCGAAGTCTGCCGCTAGTCCTTGGCAACCCTTGCACCGTGGTTGTGGCGTTCCATGCATACCATGGTGTATTATGCTGTGGACCTGATGTCTATTATGATGCTGTTTTATAACATTGTTATATTATTTCATTATGTTGCACCTTCCGCACACATGTCCTGCAGTTCTGATGTGAGTTACTCTGGACATGCCATTTAAGTTGTTATTTACGTGTTGTGCATGTTTTCTTTTGCCATTGTCTGTGTATTTCGCCATTGGCATATGTTAACAGTGTGATACCTGGGTCTGACACTCTTCCGTTACTCCGATGTTATGTTTGGGAAAATGTAAACCGTTTTCTTTGGTTTACATTGCCGTGGGCTTATGCTACGCCTGCACCACTTCGTGAATCGCTATATGCCTTCATGTGCATGGTGACACATCACACATGGGGTGCTTAGCATACCTACGCCGGGGGCTGCGCAGATCTGGCGTGGAATTGGATCGTACCTAAATCACTCTGCGGCCATATTTGGCATTGTAACGCCTACGCTATGCGTGCACCTGGCGCAAGGTTCATGAATCCCGGGGAAAGAATTTTGCTTCCACATACTACACACTGTGAAAGTACCACAAATGCATAGTTGTGCTCAACACAAACGAAAGAAGAAAGCAAAAAAAAACTGTGAAAATTATGTGAAATCTGAAGCTCAAGTGCTATAAACTAACTCCCATTTGTTGTAATTGGTCCAATTCTCACTTAGATCAGATCACAATAGATGGCTTCCACCCTTGGTCAAGTAGATTTTCTCAAGGCAGTGATTTAAATGGAATACAACAGTATTAAACAAAACAGAACAGCTCAAATGGCTAAGGTGCAATTGGAAATATCAGGCAAGTCATGATTAGCTAAAAGTAATTGCAATGACATAAGGCAGTGTAAAAACAGCTCAACACATAAAGCAGTATCAATTAGTAACAGGCAATGCATAAACAGCTCAAAATGTCTAAAATATTTGGGCGACTTAAGTGCAGCCAAAGAACAAGCACTTTCCTGGCTTTTTTTCTGTTTTAAATTCCAATAACTAGTTGAACAGTAAGGAGAATGAGTCTCAGATCTCTGCAGTCTCTTTACAATGTCAAAGGCTGAACTAGGCCCCACACAATAAATGCAATAGAAGAAAACAAAAGAACCCATGAAAACTAGGTGAAATCTAAAGTGCTGTAAATCACCAAGGACCTGTATCAATTAAGCTAATTCTCATTTAGACCAAATCAAAACTGATTCTAAGATGGCTTCCAACTCTGGTCAAGCAGATTTGCTCAAGGCAGTAATTTAAATGGAACAGAACAGTATTAAACAAAACCAAAAAGCTAAAAATGGCTAAAGTGCAACCAGCAATAACAGGAAAGGCAGTATTAGTTTAAAAAACTAACATAATATAAAAAGTACAGACAATGTAAAAACTGCTCAAAATGTCTAAAACATATAAAATAGTAAAAGGCAATTTCACTCGCCCTGTCCAGACAGCTCAGAGCTACCTGGAAAAGTGAACCCACTGGCACAAAATAATATTCTACTGTAGAATCAGTAACATTCCTGAGATGCAGATTCTGCTGAGAGGTATGCTATGTATATATGTATAGACAGGCTGTAGGTTTGTACTGCTGACACATTGCATGACTTTGTTCACAAACTGTTGGGTATGTGTATACACCTGTATTGTCCTTTGTATGCTTATTAGTTCCTGTTAATGTGTACAGAGCATACTTCTCAGGAGAATCTTGTTTTAGGGATGTTCCTCATTTTACGGTAAAATATTGTTTTTGCTATTGTATATTTCCTTTCCAGGTAGCTCTGTACAGTCTGGACAGGATGTGTGAAACTATTGCATAGTCTAATGTGTGTTAGTCGCACAAGTAAATAGGACTTGGGCTTCTCCAAATAATACACATTTACTTGCTTGTGATCTTTTTTATTCTTGGGCTACTGTGTGCCCATCTTATGTGTTTATCCATTCTCCTACCAGTGGCTGAGCTTAGCTATAGCTGGTTACACTTCCCTAGAAGTTCTCTTCACCCTAGAGAATGCTGACATCTCTGGGGTCACTAACATATGGTTTAAACCCATGGAGAGCATACCGACAGTGCAAGGCTATAATGCCTTCCACACCTTTAGACCAGCTACTACACAGATAGGGACTAGAGGTGGAGGTGTCTTGATTTACATCAAAAATAAATATACCTCAATCCTGATCAAACAGGAAAACGCACTTGAGATTCCCAATGCTTAAGTCACCATAGGCAAAATGCAATACCACTTCCTTGCAAGCTATAGGTTCCACCCATGACACAGGAAATTCATACCATGTATTTAAACTTATTGGAAACACTCACCATCCAACCCAATACCATATTCATGGTTGACTTTAATAGCCCCACTATTAACTGGGAATTATGTACGACACCAAACATACAGAGACAGAGAATACTGGATTTTGTAAACACAAATGCCCTGGACCAGATAGTCAATACACCAACCAGAGGTGCAACCATACTGGATCTGCTCCTCACTAATGCAGAAGAGTGCAGCACACCCCTTAGTGTAATGTCTTCCCTGATAAGGTCAGACCACAAAATGGTCTCCTTTGAAGTAAAAATAAAACCTGGATCCCCAACTAACTCTGGAATATTAAGTAACTACTCTAAGGCTAACTAAACCATGAGAACATTGCTGCCTGCACAGTGTTGTTCACAGAAACATACGTAAGCATGTTAATAGTTGCAGAGAGGCAGCTGTACCCACCAGGAAGAAGTACAGAGCTAACTCAAAAACACATCACCCTGGTGGAATCACAACATCAATAGGCTGTAGAACAGGAGGAAGAAAATCATGGCAAAAATTTGGAGGTGCAACATCCAGCAGGATAAAAGCACTCTCAAAGTAAACAAACAACTCAGAGGGCAAATAAAGTCTACCAAAGCCAAATTTGAGGTAAATTTGGCCTCCCAGGCCAAAGATATCTACAAGCATTCTTCAGCTATGTCTGTAACCTCAAAGGCAATACACATCTGAGAGCAGAGCTCATAGCAAACCTCCTGGCTGAAAAATTCAGCTCCAGTTTTATTTCTCTCTCCCTTGAACCTTCCCTCAGGAAATTCCATCGAATATAACTTCCCCCACTATCACTAGGGAACAGGTCCTTAATGCCCTCTCTAAGCCCAAGAAAACTGCATCAATGTGCCCAGACAATATCCCAGTTTGCCTTCTAAATAGCATGAAACATGGCCTATTAGGACTTCTGAAATTGCTATTTAACTGTAGCCTCCAAACAGGCTTTTTGCCTCATAAATTGAGAATAGAAACAGTCATTCCTCTCCACAAAGGTGGGGCATCTACAGACCCTGGAAACTACAGACTCATAAGTCTTACTAGTCTCATATGTAAAGCCATAGAAAGAGTTATCATTGAACTTGGTGGATTTCTTTGAGAGGGTCAGCAAAGCAATGGATCAGTGCAAAATGGTTCTCTCTGCCTACATTGAACTGGCCATGGCATTTGACACAATACCCAACTTGAACACAGTTTACAAACTTAAGAGGTTAGGTAGAAACCCTTATGTCACCTGCTGGATAGCCAGCTGGCTCACATACAGGACCCTTGAAGTTAGAATTGGAGAGTCCACCTCTACATAGAGGCCAGTCACAAGCAGAGTCCATCAGGGATTGGTCCTGGGACCGCTTCTTTTTGACATTTACTTCCATGAAGTCAAGGCCAATGTCAATGGCCTCTGGTTGATTAAATTTACAGATGATTTCAAATTAGGAGCTATCACTGAATTGCCCACTGACACAAATGTTCTCGAGGAAGGGCTGACACAGACAAACATCTGGAGTCAGAGCCATGGACAAAAATTAAATGCCAAGAAATGCATAACAGTATCCTTTGGGAAGTCATCCACCCCTGGTAACTATCATATTGACAACACACCCCTAAGAACTGACCCAGTAGTCATGGACTTGGGGACACACATAGACAGTAATCTAGTCTTTGACCATCACGTGTCTACAGCAGTGAGGAAATCATTCTGTTATACAACTTATAAAAAATGGTATGGCATCTAGATCCAAGGAAGTCATTGTTACATTGTACTCAGCATTCATCAGACCTATCACTGAGTACAGTGTCCCTTTGGTATGTACCTAACCAGGCATATGCAGCAATTGGAACTTCCACAAAGGTTCCTCACTAAAAGAATACAGGGCATAAATATCATGTCCTATGCAGATCGCCTCAAGGGTCTATGCCTGTATTCTGTCTCCTAGAGGCTGTTGAGGGATGATCTGTGTCACACCCCCTCTGATGGACCTTCTGCATATCTGCAAAATAAACAGCACTAGAATTACCCATTCTAAAGACTTAAACCTTGCCTGTGATATAAACAGGACCTGCTGGAGAGACAAGTGTGTATCCCAGAAATGACCCCGTCTATGGAACAAGCAC